>NC_056733.1:669965724-670075724 GCF_019279795.1 Protopterus annectens
ATGTTCTTCGTCTCACATTGCTGCAGTCATAACCTGTGGGTAGTCCACTGTCCTCGATCGGCCCGAATACCAAAGAGCTGGGCTGGCGTCGGTCATTGTCGCCTAGAGCTGATGTCAGTACGCCGTAGTACATAAGCGCAAGACCGACGCCATATCCTCAGTCTTTCTTGCTGCGTGGTCCGAAGCAGAAGCAGCGTTTGCGAGTGCCGTTCGGCGTTCTGAAATTTCGAGTTTCGGACCGAAGACCAAGTTGGGCTAAGTACCCTGTTGGGGAAATCTTTGTTTTTCTTGCCTCAGTTATCCGGATGTCAGAAAAAGTTAATTGCATTTCTTGTGGGAAACGGATACCTCATAAGGATTTTCATTCTTTGTCTATTCCCTGTTTAGGGCCTGAGCACGACGTGGTCGGGTGTCGCTTTTGTGCTAGATTTAACAAGCGCACCATTAAACGAAGATTAGACTGTGCCAGACTTGTTTTTGGGAAAAGGTGTAATTATAACATGCCGTCGGATCCTCCGACGCCCGCTACCGCTAAAAAGCGTAAAGATAAAACTTTGAAGTCTAAACCGGATGAGTCGTACGTTACGGACGCCGGTTCTACGGAGCCTCCGGTTGAACCTGTGGATCCGGCCGGGGACTCGGCTGAATTCCATGGGGAACCTTTACTTTTGCAGGAATTAACCTCTCAGGAGTTAGGCCCGGCTGAGGGTGCTTCTCAGGTGTTTGTAGTTCCATCTTTACAGAAGGTTATTAGGCCTTCTTCAGTGGCTAAAGGCCATGCTAAGGCCAAAACTGGTCATGTTGGCCTGGGTCATAGTTGTAGCTCTCCAGCCCCTGTTCCTAAGAAGCATATGTTAAAAATGGCTGAGGACTTGATTACTTTGATCAGGGGTTCTATGCCCCCCCAAGAGAAGAGGCCTAGGGTGGAGGCAGATTTAGAGGGGATGGATCATTCCTCAGACTACTCTGATTCCTCAGCTGAAGAAATTCAGGAATTTCCTTCTTATTTGGATTCGGATGCAGAGGACTCCTGTCCTTCTGCTTCTCCACCAGAGGACTTTTCTTTTTCTGAGACTTTACATTCCATGAGGGAGCATTTCAAGTGGGAAGGTCAGGATTTTTCGGATTCTCGGAAAAGGCTCAGGGAATTTTTGTTTCTGCCTCAACATAGGCCCTTGGCTATTCTTCCTGTCTAAGTTGTTCAGGATGTTTTTTTCTGAATCTTCCCTTAATCCTGATTCTTTACCTCCTGCCCCTGTTAAGCCTGACAGATATAGAGTTCCTGAAGCACATAAGTATTTGTACAAGAGCCCTAGAGCTGATCCGGAAACCATTACTCATGGTCCGAAGGGTATTAGGGCTTCTGTTGCTAAGAATCCAGTTCCTTTGGATAAAGATTCTAGAGCTTTAGATAGATGGGGGGAAACAGTATACACCTCCTCTACGTTAGCTATGAGGGCTTTGAATTGCCAATTTCATATGCTGAAGTATCAGAAGTTCTTGTTAGGTCAATTGAAATCTAAGGTGGATGCTTTATCTGAGGGTATAGAGTGCAGGGAGCTGCAGAAGTTGGTTCATGCATCAGATCAAGTGGGCAAGCATTCTTTGCAGTGTGGTTTCGATGCTCTTCAGGCTGCATCCAGGGTGGCTGCTACAGGTTCAGTTATTCGCAGGCATGCCTGGCTTAAGGATCAAAATTTGTCAGAGCATGTTAAGGCTCGTATTTTGGATGCCCCTCTTCAATCTGAAGTACTTTTTGGTCCCCCTGTGGAATCGGTTTTGAAAAAGATGGAAGATGAGGCCAAGTCTATGCAGACGGTCAAAGATTTTCTGCAGGTGCAGCCCCCTAAGTTTAGTAGGAATTGGCCTGCTAGAGGATGGTCTTTTCCTTCTTCGGATACTCAGTCTAAGGGCAGGTCTAGGCGTGGTAGAGGCAGAGCTCACGCTCAGGGTTCTTTCAGACCTAGGACTTGGAGTTCTCCTGCACAGTCTTCTGGTGAGGGCAGGGGTCAGCCTTTTCGTAAACAGACCCAATGACCTGTATCTTCTGCTGCCAGACCCTTCTCTACTGGCAGCTCCTCTAGGAGGAAAGTTGGGACTTTCAACAAAATTGGCATTTGGTCACCCAGGACAAATGGGTGTTGGATATAATAAATCACGGGTACAAGTTTTATTTTCACACTCTTCCTCCTTTCAAAGGCATGCCGGATGTGCCTCCTCAGCAAAGGATGGAGGCTCAGGAGCAAATTTCTTTACTTTTACAGATGGGGGCAATTCAGGCGGTCCCTCCGTCAGAAGTAGGCCAGGGTTTTTATTCCAGTCTATTCCTAGTGCCAAAGAAAGGAAACACTTGGAGGCCAATTCTGGATTTGTCCATTCTAATTACCTACCTAGACATTCCAAAGTTCAAGATGTTAACATTACAACAACTTCTGCCTCTGCTGGGCAAGGATCACTAGATGGTAACCCTGTATCTCAGAGGCCTATCTTCACATCCCTATCGGATCCAGCTGCAGGAGATTCCTGAGATTTCGGGCTGGTACTTCTCACTATCAGTTCTCTGCATTGCCCTTTGGTTTATCTACTGCGCCCAGGGTATTCACAAAGGTTCTGGCTCCTGTGATTGCTTTTTTCAGACAGAGAGGAATACAAATTTATCCTTATCTGGACGATTGCCTGATTCTTGCTCAAAACAAAGACAAGTTACTTCAACACCTCCAGTATGTAATGACAGTTTTAAGGTGCCTAGGGTATTCTGTGAACGAAATAAAGTCCAGTCTAGTACCCTCTCAGGACATGTGCTTTCTGGGTGTGACTGAATACAGCTTCAGATGGCATTTCTGACCCCGGACAAACAAAGAACTCTTCATCTATACTTCCAGCAGTTATCAGTAATGTCCAGGCTGACTGCAAGGACAGTCCTTCAAGCCTTGGGGTTCATGGCATCTTGCATTCTAGTTCTTCCCAATGCCAAACTGCATATGAGGAAGCTACAATGGTATCTCAAAAGTGTGTGGACTCAACACTGCCACAGTTTGGACACTGTCATTCGGATTATACCTTGCATCCAGAAAGAATTCTTGTGGTGGGCTCAGGAATGTCAACTAAACAAGGGACTCTCTGTGACCCGACCAGAGGCGAGTCAGATCTTAACGACGGATGCCTCTGACTTGGCTTGGGGAGCACACTTCAATGGGAAATGGATACAGAACGTGTGGCCTCCCAAACTACAACATTTGCAGATCAACATGAAAGAGATGTTAGCAGTCCAATTTGCTTTGATGGCCTTCAAGGATCTACTTCAGCCGGGACAGGTGTTGATTCAAACAGACAACACAACAGTCATGTGGTACATCAACAAGCAGGGGGGAACCCATTCCTACCCTCTTTGCAGGCAAGCAATGATTTTGTGGGAGACTGCTCTGAGTTTGCAAATCAATCTTCAAGCACGGTTTCTGCCAGGAGCACAGAACGCCCTAGCAGATGTATTGAGCTGGTAAATTGTGGATCCCCACGAGTGGAAACTGGATCCTCAGGTTTTCAAACAATTGACTGTGGCTTGGGGAACTCCAGACATAGATCTGTTCGCTTCTCCACTGAATTTTCAACTACCAAAATTTTGCACAAAGATGTTCCACCCAGATGCTTGGAAAGTGGATGCTCTATCTTTCAGTTGGAACAACCTTCACGTTTATGCTTTTCCTCCTCTGCCTCTTCTCCAAGGTACTCTTGAAAGTCAGGCGGGACAAGCCTTGCATGATTCTAATAGCACCATATTGGCCTCGTCAGCATTGGTATCCTCTGCTGAGGAGTTTAATCCAGGAGCCTCCTTGGCTTCTGCCACAGGTTCCTCATTTGTTGTCCCAGTCAAACAATCATTTTCTCAATGTTCAGGTGCAGTCCCTCCATCTGACAGCCTGGCGTATTCTGTGATGGAGCCGGTGGGGTCTCAGCTTCCTCAACAGGTTTTAGATGTCATTTTGGAAGCCAGGCAGCCAAGCACTAGAAAAGTTTATGCTGATAAATGGAAGAGATTTTTTCTTTGGAGCACTGCAAAGGGTTTTGATGTTTCAGTGCTTAATTTGAGTTTTGCACTACAGTATCTTACTGAATTACTGGACAAGGGTTTGTCATTCTCTTCTGTGAAGGTTCATGCTGCAGCCATTTCTGCTCACTATGATTGTGACCCTCCTTTATTTTCTCACCCTTTGTTCAAACAATTTCTTAGAGGGGCAAAGAATATAAGACCCCCACGTAGAGCTCCTACTCCTTCCTGGGATCTCAATTTTGTTTTGGAGAAACTTACTTTACCTCCTTTTGAACCTGCAGCTACGTCTGAACTGAAGTTTTTGTCTTGGAAGACTGCTTTTTTGTTGGCCATTACTTCTGCTAGGAGGGTATCTGAATTGCAGCACTCATGGCAGTTGAACCCTTTTTGATATTTCATAAGGATAGATGTTCTTCATCTCACATTGCTGCAGTCCTTACACTTGGGTAGTCCGCTGTCCTCGGTCGGCCCGAATATCAAAGTATAAGGCTGACGTCGGTCAAGGCGCATTAGACTGACATCAGGACGTCAGGGTACAAATGCGCATGACCGACGTCATATCCTCAGTCTTTTTTGCCGCATGGTCCGATGCAGAAGCAGCGTTACAAGTGGCGTTCGGCGTTCTGAAATTTTTCAATTCGGAGTGTCAGACCGAGTCAAAGTTGGCTAAGTACCCGTTAGAATATTTTAGTTTTTTCTTGCCTCAGTGGTTTACCGGATGTCAGAAAAAGTGAATAACTGTATTTCTTGTGGGAAACAGATACCGCATAGAGATTATCATACTTTGTGTATTCCTTGTTTAGGGCCTGAGCACGACGTTGTTGGGTGTCGCTTTTGTGCTAGATTCAATAAGCGCACTATTAAGAGAAGGTTAGATTGTGCCATGTTAGTCTTCGGGAAGCGGTGCAATTATAATATGCCGTCAGATGCTCCGACGTCCGCTTCTTCGAAGAAGCGCAAGGATAAAGCAGCTAAGCCCAGACAAGAACAGTCGTCCGTACCGGACGCCAGTTCTTTAGAGGTGTCGGTGGAGCCGGTGGTTCCGCCGGAGGTTTCTCTGGAGTCCCAGGGGGAAACTTTGTTATTGCAGGATGTGGCTTCTCAGGAGGCAGGTCAGGTTGAAGGGGCTTCTCAGGTTACTGTACTCCCCTCCCTTCCTAGGGTGGTTAGGCCCTCTCCTTCTGTTTCCAAGGCTTCTCCCAGAGGCAGGCCAGGTTTAGCTTCAGTTGGTGTCACTCCTAGTTCTTCAGGATCTGTGCCCAAGAAGCATATGCTTAAAATGGCAGAATATTTGATTACTTTGATCAGAGGTTCTTTGCCCCCTCCTGATAAGAGACCTAGGGTGGAACCTGAGTTGGGGAGTTTTGAGCAGGCTTCGGATGTTTCAGAGTCTTCGGCTGAAGACTTGCAGGAGTATTCTCCTTATTCTGATTCTGATGTGGATGATTCTACTCCTTCTGCTTCTCCTCCTGAGGATTTTTCTTTTTCAGAAACTCTTCATTCCATGAGGGAGCATTTTAAGTGGGAAGGTCAGGACTTCTCTGATTCCAGGAAAAGGCTTAGGGAATTTTTGTTTTTACCCCAGCATAGGCCTTTGGCTATACCTCCTGTTCTGGATGTTGTGGAAGATGTGTTTACAGAAGCTTCTCTTAATCCTGATTCTTTGCCTCCTGCTCCTGTTAAACCGGATAGGTATTACAGGGTGCCAAAGCTCATAAGTATCTTTTTAAGAGTCCTAGGGCGGACCCAGAAACTGTTAGTCAGGGCCCTAAGGGTGTTAAGGCTTCTGTTGTTAAAAATCCGGTTCCTCCAGATAGAGGCCAGGGCTTTGGATAGATGGGGAAAGAAAGTCTATACTTCTTCCACCCTTGCTATGAGGGCTTTGAATTGCCAGTTTCACATGTTGAAATACCAAAACTATCTACTTTCTCAATTGAAGTCCAAGGTAGATGCTCTGGCGGAAGGTATTGAGTGTAAAGAGTTACAAGATTTAGTACATGTTTCTGAACAGGTGGGTAAGCATTCTTTGCAATGTGGATGTTCTTCGTCTTCCATTGCTGCAGTCCTTACTATTGGGTATAGTCCGCATCCAGTCGGCCCGAATACCAGAGTATAAGGCTGACGTCGGTCAGGGCGCATTAGACTGACGTCAGTACGTCAGGGTACTAATGCGCATGACCGGCGTCATATCCCCAGTCTTTTTTGCCGCGTTGTCCGATGCAGAAGCAGTTTTGCGAGTGCAGGTTGGCGTTTGAAATATTTCCAAACCGGAGTTTCAGACCGAATCAGAGTTGGCTAAGTACCCGTTAGGGAACATTTTGGTTTTTCTTGCCTCAGTATTTAACCGGATGTCAGAAAAAGTGAATAACTGTATTTCTTGTGGGAAACAGATACCTCATAGGGATTACCATACATTGTGTATACCTTGTTTAGGGCCTGAGCACGACGTTGTTGGTTGCCGCTCTTGTGCTAGGTTTAACAAACGCACTATTAAGAGGAGGTTAGACTGTGCCAGATTAGTGTTTGGGAAGCGTTGTAATTATAAAATGCCGACGGATGCACCGACGCCCGCTTCGCCCAAGAAGCGTAAGGACAAAACAGCGAAACCTAGGATTGATGAACCGGCAGTCCCGGACGTCGGTTCTTTAGGAGGCTCAGTGGAGCCAGAGGTTTTGCCAGGAGTTTCTATGGAGTCTCAGGCAGAAACTTTACTGTTACAGGATGTACCCTCTCAGGAGGCAGGCCAGGCTGAGGGGGCTTCTCAGGTAACTATTCTTCCCTCTCTTCCCAATGTAGTTAGAGCCTCTCCTTCTGTTGCCAAAACTTCTTTTAGAGGAAGGCCAAGTTCGGTTTCAGTAGGGGCTTCTCCTAGCCTTTCGGGTTCTGTACCTAAGAAACATATGCTTAAAATGGCAGAAGATTTGATTACTATGATTAGAGGTTCTATGGGCCCTCCTGATAAGAGGCCTAGGGTGGAACCTGAGTTTGACAGTTTTGAACAGGGTTCAGGGGCTTCTGAGTCTTCTGCGGAAGATTTGCAGGAGTATCCTCATCATTCTGATTCTGATGTGGATGATGCCACTCCTTCGGCTTCTCCTCCTGAGGATTTTTCATTTTCAGAGACTCTGCATTCCATGAGGGAGCACTTTAAATGGGAAGGCCAGGATTACTCTGATTCCAGGAAGAGGCTTAGGGAATTCTTGTCTTTACCCCAGCATAGGCCCTTAGCTATACCTCCTGTGTTGACTGTGGTAGAAGATGTTTTTGCAGAGGCTTCCCTGAACCCTGATTCCTTGCCTCCTGCTCCTGTTAAACCTGATAGGTACTATAGGGTGCCCAAGCTCATAAGTATTTGTCTGAGTCCTACGACGGACCCAGAAATTGTTTCTCAGGGGCCTAAAGGTGTTAAAGCCTCTGTGGTTAAAAATCCTGTTCCCACTGACAAAGAGGCAAGGGCGTTAGATAGGTGGGGTAAGAAAGTGTATACTTCTTCCACTCTAGCCATGAGAGCATTGAATTGTCAGTTTCACATGCTGAAATATCAAAATTATCTCCTTTCACAATTAAAATCTAAGGTGGATGCTTTGGCGGAAGGTATTGATTGTAAAGAATTGCTAGATTTGGTTTATGTGTCTGAACAAGTGGGCAAGCATTCTTTGCAATGTGGTTTTGATGCTGTGCAGGCCTCCTCGAGGGTGGCTGCCACTAGTTCTGTTCTTCGCAGGCATGCCTGGTTGAGGGATCAAAATTTGGCTGAGCATGTTAAGACAAGGATTTTGGATGCTCCTTTACAGTCTGTGTTGTTTGGTTCACCTGTGGAAGCAGTTTTAAAGAAAATGGAGGACAAAGCTAAGTCTATGCAAACTGTTAAAGATTTTTTGCAGGTACAGCCACCGAAGTTTAGTAGAAATTGGCCTGCTAAGGGGTGGACATATCCTGCTTATGATTCCCAGTCTAGGGGTAGGTCTAGACGTGGTAGGGGCAGGGCCCAAGGTTCTTTTAGGCCTAGAACAGGGAGTTCACCTGCTCAGACTTCTGGTGAGGGCAGGGGTCAGTCCTTTCGTAAACAGACCCAATGACCTGCCTTTTCAGCTGCCAGTGGATTCTCGTCTGGCAGCTCCTTTGGAAGGACAACTGTCTCTTTTCAAAGAAAATTGGGATTTAATTCCTCAAGACAGATGGGTGTTGGACATCATTCACCACGGTTACAGATTTTATTTCCATACAATGCCCCCTTTCACAGGCATGCCAGACGTTCCTCCTCCACACAGAAAAGAGGCTCACAAGCAAGTTTCTCTGTTACTCCAAATGGGGGCCATTCAGCCAGTCCCTGAATCAGAAAGGGGCCTAGGATTTTATTCTCATGTTCCTAGTACCACAGACGGGGTACACGTGGAGACCAATTTTGGATTTATCTCTCCTCAACACTTATCTGGACATTCCCAAGTTCAAGATGTTGACGTTACAACAGCTTTTACCCCTGCTGGGCAAAGATCACTGGATGGTAACTTTAGATCTCACGGAAGCTTACCTTCATGTGCCTATCAGGCTAAGTTACAGGAAGTATCTGCGGTTTCGAGCTGGAGATTCTCATTATCAGTTCTCTGCATTGCCCTTTGGCTTATCTACTGCGCCCAGAGTATTCCCAAAGGTTCTGGCTCCAGTGATAGCTTACTTCAGGCTACAAGGACTTCAAATCTATCCTTATTTAGACAACTGCCTGATTCTGGCTCAAGAAAAGGAAGACCTTCTACAGCATCTGGAATATGTTATAGCAGTGCTAAGATGCCTAGGGTATTCTGTGAACGAAATAAAGTCCAGTCTAGTACCCTCTCAAGACATGTGCTTTCTGGGTGTGAGACTGCATACAGCAGCCCAGACGGCCTTTTTAACCCCGGACAAACAAAAGAGTCTATCACTTTACTTCCATCAACTATCTCATCAGTCCGTGCTGACTGCAGAGACAGTCCTTCAAGCATTAGGGTTCATGGCATCTTGTATTCTGGTGCTTCCCAATGCCAAACTGCATGTGAGGAAGTTACAATGGTATCTCAAAAATGTATGGACACAGCACTGCCAGGATTTAGACACTGTCATTCAAATAATACCTTGCCTTCAAAGAGAATTTTTGTGGTGGGCTCAGGAATGTCACCTAAACAAGGGACTCTCTGTGACCCAGCCAGAGGCGAGTCAAATTTTACTGACAGATGCCTCGGACATTGCTTGGGGAGCTCATCTACATGGAAAGTGGATACAAGACAAGTGGCCTGCCAGACTACAGCATCTACATATCAACATGAAGGAGATGTTAGCAGTCCAGTTCGCATTACTGGCTTTCACGGAGTTACTTCTTCCAGGACATGTGTTGATTCTAACAGACAACACAACTGTCATGTGGTACTTCAGCAAACAAGGGGGAACACATTCTTATCCTCTTTGCAGGCAAGCAATGATTTTATGGGAGACTGCGCTACGCTTGCACCTAACTCTTCAGGCAAGGTTTCTGCCAGGAGCACAGCACTCCTTAGCAGATGTGTTAAGCAGACAAATCATGGATCCCCACAAGTGGAAACTGGATCTTCATGTATTTCAGACATTGACAGTGTCAGGGGGAACTCCAGACATAGATCTGTTCGCTTCTCCACTAAACCACCAGCTGCCACAGTTTTGCACAAAGGGGTTTCATCACACAGCTTGGAAAGTGGATGCTCTCTTTCAGTTGGACGAACCTTCATGTGTATGCCTTTCCACCTCTGCCTCTTCTTCCAAAGGTACTGTTAAAGGTCAGACAGGACAGGCCAAGGATGATTTTGATAGCTCCAGGTTGGCCTCGGCAACACTGGTACCCTCTACTACGGAGTCTGGTAAAGAAGCCTCCATGGCCTTTCCCTTTGATTCCACATCTGTTATACCAGCAGGACGGTTATCTGCTCCATGTCAGGCTTCACTCTCTTCATCTGACAGCCTGGCATATTCTGTGTTGAAACACAGCCGGTCTCAACTTCCTCAACAAGTTTTAAATGTGATTATGGAAGCTAGAAGACCTAGTACAAGGAAAGTGTACGCAGCTAAATGGAAGAGATTTTTATCTTGGAGTAAGGCAAAGAATTTGGAGATTTCTGAGCCTAATTTGAGTATGGCTCTTCAATATCTTACTGAGTTACTGGACAAGGGTCTGTCCTTCTCTTCCATTAAGATTCATGCTGCAGCAATCTCAGCTCACTATGATTGTGACCCACCATTGTTTTCGTGATCCTTTGTTCAAGCAGTTTCTTAGAGGGGCAAAAATATAAGACCCCACGTAGAGCTCCTACTCCTGCTTGGGATCTCAATTTTGTGTTGGAAAACTTACTCTACAACCTTTTGAGCCTGCGGCTACTGCTGAATTGCAATATTTGTCATGGAAGACTGCTTTTTTGTTGGCTATTACTTCTGCAAGACGGGTGTCTGAATTGCAGGCCCTTATGGCAGTCGAGCCTTTTGATTTTCCATAAGGATAGGGTATCATTACGTACTAATCCTTCCTTTATGCCTAAAGTGGTTTCTAGTGTGGCTTTAAACCAAACTATTCATTTGCCTACTTTTTATGCAGACCCCCAAAATAAAGGGGAAAAGATTTTGCATACTTTAGATGTACACAGGCAATTGCTATTACTTAAGCAGGACTAAGGATTTTAGGCAGTCTCAGCAGTTGTTTGTTTCTTTTGCTTTGAGTTCAGGGCAAGCGTGTGTCAAAACAAACTATTTCTAGGTGGATTGGCTTTTGCATTGCATTTTGTTATTCCCATCATGGCAAGGAGGTTCCTGCTGGGATCAGGCCTCATTCCACTAGGGCTACTGCCACTTCAACAGCATTTCTACGGGGGGTGGCAACTAAGGATATTTTGGAAGCAGCTACTTGGAGTTCAGTGCATACTTTCTCTAAGCATTATCACCTTCCTATCTACTCTAAGTCTAGGGCTGGTTTTGCCACTGCTGTTTTGCAAGGCATGTTGTCAGCTCCTGCTTCTTTATGATTTGCCAGCCTCCCTTACCTCTGCTTTGGGATTCTACCCAATAGTAAGGACTGCAGCAATGGAAGACGAAGAACATAGTACAGTTTTGTACCTACCATAAATGTAGATGTTCGAGGATTCCATTGCTGCAGTCCAATTTACCCTCCCTCCTTCCCCTCTGTGTTTAGGGGTGGTTGTGTAGGTGAGTTTACCTGCTTATATTTTTGTATATATTGTTCATGTTTTGGTGCAGGTGTTTTGGGCCTTGTCTTTTTAGAGTCTTCTGACATCTGGGGCAAGAAAAGACTGAGGATATGACGCCGGTCATGCGCATTAGTACCCTGACGTACTGACGTCAGTCTAATGCGCCCTGACCGACGTCAGCCTTATACTCTGGTATTCGGGCCGACTGGATGCGGACTATACCCAATAGTAAGGACTGCAGCAATGGAATCCTCGAACATCTACATTTATGGTAGGTACAAAACTGTACTTTTTGATGCTGTACAGGCCTCGTCTAGGGTGGCCGCCACTGGGTCAGTTCTTCGCAGGCACGCCTGCCTGAGGGATCAGAATTTATCTGACCATGTTAAGGCAAGGATTTTAGATGCTCCTTTACAATCTGATGTGTTTGGTTCACCTGTTGAGGCAGTCTTAAAGAAAATTGTTGAGGCAGTCTTAAAGAAAATGGAAGACCAGGCTAAGTCTATGCAGACTGTTAAAGATTTTTTGCAGGTTCAGCCTCCGAAGTTTAGTAGAAATTGGCCTACCAAGGGGTGGACGTATCCTTCTTATGATTCCCAGTCTAGGGGTAGATCTAGACGTGGTAGGGGCAGAGCTCAGGGCTCTTTCAGGCCTAGAACAGGGAGTTCACCTGCACAGTCCTCGGGTGAGGGCAGGGGTCAGTCCTTTCGTAAACAGACCCAATGACCTACCTTTTCAGCTGCCAGAGCCTTCTCGTCTGGCAGCACCTTTGGGAGGAAGGTTGGCACTTTTCAAGGAAAATTGGAGTTTAATTACCCAAGACAGATGGGTATTGGATATCATACACCAAGGTTACAGGTTTTATTTCCATACCTTGCCTCCTTTCAGAGGCATGCCAGATGTTCCTCCTCAGCAAAGAATAGAGGCTCACAAACAAATTTCTCTGCTACTTCATATAGGGGCCATACAGCCGGTCCCTATGCCAGAAGTGGGCCTAGGTTTCTATTCTCGCCTGTTCCTAGTACCAAAGAAGGGGAACACGTGGAGACCAATTTTGGATTTATCTATCCTCAACACTTATCTGGACATTCCCAAGTTCAAAATGTTGACGTTACAACAGCTTTTACCCCTGCTGGGCAAAGATCATTGGATGGTAACTTTGGATCTCAAGGAGGCTTACCTTCATGTTCCTATCAGACTGAGTTGCAGGAAGTATCTGCGTTTTTGGGCTGGGACTTCTCATCAGTTCTCTGCATTGCCCTTTGGCTTATCTACTGCGCCCAGAGTGTTCACGAAAGTTCTGGCTCCAGTGATAGCTTTCTTCAGGCTAAAAGGAATACAGATCTATCCTTATTTGGACGATTGCCTGATTCTGGCTCAAGGAAGGGCCGAGCTTCTTCATCATTTGGAATATGTGATAGCAGTGCTAAGATGCCTGGGGTATTCTGTGAACGAAATAAAGTCCAGTCTAGTACCCTCTCAGGACATGTGCTTTCTGGGTGTAAGACTGAATACAGCATCCCAGATGGCCTTTTTGACCCCGGACAAACAAAAGAATCTTTCCCTTTACTTTCATCAATTGTCTCATCAGTCCAGGCTGACTGCAAGGACAGTCCTTCAAGCCTTGGGGTTCATGGCATCTTGTATTCTGGTGCTTCCCAATGTCAAACTGCATATGAGGAAGCTACAATGGTATCCCAAAAATGTATGGACACAGCACTGCCAGGATCTGGACACTGTCATTCAGATAATACCTTGCATTCAAAAGGAGTTTTTGTGGTGGGCTCAGGAATGTCACCTAAACAAGGGACTCTCTGTGACCCGGCCAGAGGCGAGTCAGATTCTTACGACAGATGCCTCGGACAAAGCTTGGGGAGCTCATCTAAATGGAAAGTGGATACAAGACAAGTGGCCTGCCAGACTACAACATCTACATATCAACTTGAAGGAGATGTTAGCAGTCCAGTTTGCATTAATAGCTTTCAAGGATTTACTTCTTCCAGGGCAGGTGTTGATTCTAACAGACAACACAACTGTCATGTGGTACATCAACAAGCAAGGCGGAACACATTCTTATCCTCTATGCAGGCAAGCAATGATTTTGTGGGAGACTGCTCTCAGTTTACAGCTAAATCTTCAGGCAAGGTTTCTGCCGGGAGCTCAGAACTCCTTAGCAGATGGGTTGAGCAGACGAATTATGGATCCCCACGAGTGGAAATTGGATCCTCATGTATTTCAGAAACTGACAGTGTCATGGGGAACTCCAGACATAGATCTGTTCGCTTCTCCACTAAACCACCAGCTGCCAAAGTTTTGCACAAAAAGGTTTCATCCCACAGCTTGGAAAGTGGATGCTCTTTCTTTCAATTGGAGCAATCTTCATGTGTATGCCTTTCCACCTCTGCCTCTCCTCCCAAAGGTACTTCTAAAGGTCAGACAGGACAAGCCAAAGATGATTTTAATAGCTCCAGATTGGCCTCGACAGCACTGGTACCCATTACTGAGAAGTCTGGTATGGGAGCCTCCATGGCCTTTGCCTTCGATTCCACACCTGTTGTCTCAGGAGAACAGTCATTTACTCAACGTCAAGCTTCACTCTCTGCACCTAACAGCCTGGCATATTCTGTTTTGAACCATAGAGGGTCTCAACTTCCACAGCAAGTTTTGAATGTTATTTTGGAAGCTAGAAGGCCTAGTACAAGGAAAGTGTACGCAGATAAATGGAAGAGATCTTTATTTTGGAGTGCAGCAAAGGATTTTGATGTTTCTGAGCCTAATTTAAGTGTGGCTGTTCAATATCTTACTGAGTTACTGGACAAAGGTTTGTCCTCTTCTATTAAGGTTCATGCTGCAGCAATTTCGGCTCATTATGAATGTGACCCACCATTGTTTTCTCATCCTTTGTTCAAGCAATTTCTTAGAGGGGCAAAGAATATAAGACCCCCACGGAGAGCTCCTACTCCTGCTTGGGATCTCAATTTTGTGTTGGAGAAACTTACTCTACAACCTTTTGAGCCTGCAGCTACTACTGAGTTGAAATATTTATCATGGAAGACTGCTTTTTTGTTGGCCATTACCTCTGTAAGAAGGGTTTCTGAATTGCAGGCCCTTATGGCGGTTGAGCCTTTCTTAATTTTCCATAAGGATAGGGTATCTTTGCGTACTAATCCTTCCTTTATGCCTAAAGTGGTTTCTAGTGTGGCTTTAAACCAAACTATTCATTTGCCTACTTTTTATGCAAATCCCCAAAATAAAGGGGAAAAGATTTTGCACACTTTAGATGTACACAGGCAGTTGCGATATTATTTGAGCAGAACTAAAGGGTTCAGGCAGTCTCAGCAGTTTGTTTCTTTTGCTTTGAGTTCTCAGGGCAAGCCTGTGTCAAAACAAACCATTTCTAAGTGGATTGGGTTTTGCATTGCCTTCTGTTATTCCCATCATGGCAAGGAGATTCCAGCTGGGATTAGGCCTCATTCCACTAGGGCTACTGCCACTTCGACAGCTTTTTTAAGGGGGGTGGCAACTAAAGATATTTTGGAGGCAGCTACTTGGAGTTCAGTGCATACTTTCTCTAAGCATTATCACCTTCCACTTTACTCTAAATCTAGGGCTGGTTTTGCCACTGCCATTTTACAGGGCATTTTGGCAGCTCCTGCTTCTTTAGTTTTGCCATCCTCCCTTACCTCTGCTTTGGGATTCTACCCAAGTGTAAGGACTGCAGCAATGTGAGATGAAGAACATAGTACAGTTTTGTACCTACCATAAATGTAGATGTTCGAAGATCCACATTGCTGCAGTCCAATTTACCCTCCCTCCTTCCCCTCTGTAGTTAGAGGCGGTTGTGTGGGTTGGTTTGTAAATATGGTGTATATTGTATATATTGTACATATTATTAGTGCAAGGGTGGTTGGTTGTTTGCTGTCTTTTGGTTTTGACCTTTCTTTTTAGGGTCTTCTGACATCTGGGGCAAGAAAAGACTGAGGATATGACGTCGGTCATGCGCATTTGTACCCTGACGTCCTGATGTCAGTCTAATGCGCCTTGACCGACGTCAGCCTTATACTTTGATATTCGGGCCGACCGAGGACAGCGGACTACCCAAGTGTAAGGACTGCAGCAATGTGGATCTTCGAACATCTACATTTATGGTAGGTACAAAACTGTACTTTTCTTTGCGAACCAACCGTACTTTTATGCCTAAAGTGATTTCTAATGTGGCCTTGAACCAGTCTATTCATTTGCCTACTTTTTATGCTGATCCCCAAAATAAAGGGGGAAAAGTCTTGCATTCTTTGGATATCCACAGGCAGTTACGTTACTATTTGAGCAGAACTAAGGAGTTCAGACACTCAACAGTTATTTGTTTCTTTTGCTTTGAGTTCACAAGGGAAAGCTGTTTCAAAGCAGACTATTTCAAAGTGGATTGGTCATTGTATTGCTTTTTGTTCTCATCATGGGAAGGATGTTCCTGCTGGGATCAGACCTCATTCTACTAGGGCTACTGCCATTTCTACTGCTTTTTGAGGGGTGTAGCTGCTAAGGATATTTTGGGAGGCAGCTACTTGGAGTTCAGTACACACTTTTACTAAGCATTACCATCTCCCTCTTTATTCCAAGTCCAGGGCTGGGTTTGCCACTGCAGTTTTACAGGGCATGTTAGCAGCTCCTAATGCTTTTTAGTTTGCCAGCCTCCCTTTTCCTTTGCTTTGGGATTCTACCCACAGGATGTCTTTCAAGGATGCATCTGCAGTCCTAACAAATGGGTTGTCCTGCCTCAGGCAGCCCTTCGGTCGGCCGGATTCCAAAGTCTGGGTCTGGCCTCGGCTGATGTCGCACTTCACCCGACGTCACTGCTGCTGTCAATTGGGTGTAAAGGCATCAGCCGACGCCATTTTCCTCAGTCTTTCTTGCCGCGCGGTGCCCGAAGCAGAAGCTGTTCGCAAGTGCCGTCTGTCCGATCCAGAGATTTCTACTACCGAAGACTTCTAAAAAAAAGTAAATGTTTAACTTGTGGGAAACAAATACCTCATAAGGATTTCCACTCTTACTGCCTTCCTTGCTTAGGCCCCCAGACCACGACGTAGCAGCTTGTCTAGCCTGTGCTTTCAACCGACTGACACTTACGTCGGTCGGAGTTTGCGGAGGAGTTTTTTGGTCCCGCTTTTGCTTACAAAATGCCGTCTGAGACTCCGACTTCACAATTAGCTAAAAAGCGTAAGGAAAAGGATCGACACTCGCGGTCCGTGGTTTCGGCCGAAACCACGGTTAAGCCAACCACGAGTCTCTGTTTCGGCTGAAACAGTCCTCGGTTCTTCCTTCGGCCGAAAACATTCCTCCTGCTGCCGAGGCCTGACACAGCATGGCTGAATCTGCTACTGAATTTTCTCCTGCTGTAGCAGGCACCCAGGATTTATCGGATACTATTCCTTTAGACATATCTACTCCTGCACGTGGAGCTGCTAGGCCCCCTGCATCCATGTCTATCAAGGCTTTCTCTAGGGCTAAAGCAGCTAAATCTTCTAAGGCCTTGCCTTCTAAAACCCCCTCACACAGGCCTAGCTCTAGCTCCCAATTGCTTAGCCTGGCAGAGGATCTCATTTCTTTGATCAGGGGATCCCAACCTCACCCTGGCAGGGATCTCACCCCCCCCCCCCCCCAGAGAAGAGGCCTAGAGCAGAGCCCCCCGAACCAGTTTCTACGGATTATTCTTCTGATGACTCAGACTCAAATCCTCCAGAAGGCCCTTATTCTCCATATGAGGATTCTGATGCAGAAGACTCCATTCCTTCTGCCTCTCCTCCTGAGGAATTTTCTTTTGGGGAAACCTTGCATGCTATGAGAGAACAATTTCAATGGCAGGGCCAGGATTTTTCAGATTCTAGGAAGCGGCTCAGGACCTTTTTGCATTTGCCACAGCATAGGCCTTTAGCCATTCCTCCAGTACTAACAGTTGTGGATGATGCATTCAATGATGCTTGTACTGCCTCTGACTCTTCCTCCGGCCCCTGCTAAGCCCGACAGATACTACAGGGTCCCGGACACCCATTATCACCTGTATAAGGCTCCTATTGCAGATCCTGAAACTATTTCTCAAGGCCCCAAAGCTGTAGCAACTGCCAAAAACCCCCTCCCCTCTGAAAGAGAATCTAGAGCATTAGAGAGATGGGGTAAAAAAGTTTATACTTCTGCTACTCTTACGGCTAGGGCTTTAAACTGTCAATTCCACATGATTCAGTATCAGGAATTTTTGTTAGATCAGTTAAATAAAAAACTATCCTCTCCTGAACCTATAGACCGCAAGTCCCTTCAGGATTTGGTGCATAACACTCAGCAGGTCAGTAATCATTCCTTAAAATGCGGCTATGATGCACTGGAGGCCTCCTTTAGATCAGCTATGACTGGTACAGTGATCAGAAGGCATGCATGGTTAAAAGAGCAATCCTTACCAGACCATGTAAAGTCAAAGCTCCTAGATGCTCCCATGGATAAACTCAGTTTGTTTGGCTCCCCTGCACAGCAAGTGTTAAAGAAGGTGGAGGAAAAAGCAAAATCTGTTCAGACAGTCAAGGACTTCTTACAGGTCCAGCCTCCTAGGTTTAGTAGAAATTGGCCTTCGAAGAATTGGTCCTTTCCAGACACCAGAGCACAGAGGGGCAAAAATAGGCGCTCAAGAGGCAGAGGTCAATCCAGAGGTGCCTACAGGGGACGTCAGTGGCAGCCTAACAACCAGAGAAGTACTACCACAGACCCAGCGGCTACCACTTCCACAGGACAGTCACAGTGACTTGGCTCTGATACTGCCTACCAGGGAACAACTGGAAGCACCCTTAGGCGGAAAGCTAGCCTTATTTTCAGTAAACTGGCATTGCATTACAGGAGACAAATGGATTTTACAGACAATAGACAAAGGTTACAGGTTTCACTTCCATACTCTACCAAGGAAGAGAGGAATGCCAAACCTGCCACCAAACCAAAAGACAAACGCTCTAGAACAAATCAACCACTTACTAAGGATGAGAGCTATAGAAAAGGTACCGGCTATGGAACAAGGACAAGGATTTTATTCCAGACTTTTCCTGGTGCCAAGAAAAGAAAACCAATGGAGGCCTATTCTCGACCTGTCTGCTCTCAACACATCTCATTGTTCCAAAATTCAAAATGCTGACCCTACAGCACCTTCTTCCCATGCTGGGCAAGGAGGCTTGGCTGGTGACTCTAGATCTCAAGGAGGCATACCTGCACGTCCCTATTCGACCAGATTGCAGAAGATACCTCTGATTTCTTGCAGGATCAGAGCATTATCAATTCTCAGCATTGCCCTTTGGCTTATCTACTGCGCCCAGAGTATTCACGAAATGCCTGGCATCAGTAATTGCTCATTGCAGGCTTCAGGGAATTCAAATTTATCCATACCTGGACCGACTGCCTGCTACAAGCGGACAACAAGAGCAAATTAACAAAAGATTTGGAAAAGGTTATTCACCTACTGCAGGCCTTGGGATACACAGTCAACTTAGTCAAGGCTGGAACCATCCCAAAGGATTACATTCTTGGGTGCAGAACTGGACACATCAAATCAAATGGCATTTCTCACAGCAGAAAAACAAAAACTACCACTCTATTTCAAGGCATTAACAACGCAGAACCAGCTTACAGCAAGGAAAATCCTGCAAGCCCTGGGTTACATGGCATCCTGCATAATTTTGATCCCACATGCCAAGACTGCATATGAGGAAGTTGCAATGGTACCTAAGGAATTTATGGTCTCAGCACAAGCACAGCCTAGAAACCCAAATTCCAATAATTCCATGCCTGAAGCAAGAATTCCTGTGGTGGGCTCAGGCCTGTCAGTTGAACAAAGGACTGCCTTTCCACAGCCCTCACCCAAGCCAGACTATCACCACGGACGCCTCAGACCTCGGTTGGGGGGCACACATGGCAGGCAAGTGTATACAAGGCCTATGGACACAGGACCAGCTGAATCTACACATAAATCAAAAAGAGATGCTGGCAGTGAAACAGGCAATTCAGGCCGTTTCTTCAACAGGGTCATTTGCTGATAAGGACTGACAACACCACAGTTATGTGGTATATCAACAAGCAGGGAGGCACACATTCATATCCTCTATGCCGGATGGCAATGGACCTGTGGAATGTGGCCCTGAACCTCAACATTCAGCTCCAGGCCTTATTTGTGCCAGGAAAAGAAAATATATTAGCAGACACATTAAGCAGAACTACCACGGATGCCCACGAATGGATGCTGCATCCGGACATCTTCAAAACCATTACAGAGAAATGGGGGCTACCAGAAATAGACCTGTTCGCATCCCCACACAACCACCAATTGAGAAAATTCTGCACAAGGACATACCACCCACTTGCTTGGAAGGTGGACTCCCTATCCTTCAGTTGGGAAAACCTAACAGCATATGCATTCCCACCTCTACCTTTGATGCACAAAGTGCTACTGAAGATCAAAGAAGACCACCCAAGGATCATACTGATAGCCCCATACTGGCCGAGACAGCATTGGTATCCGCTTCTGAGAAGTATGTCTCGGACACACGCATGGCCTCTACCTCTAGTTCCTCTGCTGCTAACACAGAACAACTTCAAGATCCTGCATCCAAACTTGAAAACACTGCAGCTAGCTGCTTGGAATCTTGCATGAAACAAAATAACCCAGATTTATCTCAGAGGGTTAAAGACATTATCCTGGAGGCTCGCAGACCCTCCACAAGGAAGACTTATTCAGCAAAATGGAAAAGATACCTCATTTGGAGTGCAGCAAAAGGAGAATGTAGCATTGGCAAACATAGCTAACATCCTGGAATATTTAGCAGAACTTTTCCACAATGGCCTGTCGTACTCCTCCATCAAGATTCATGCATCAGCAATTTCAGCAGAATACAACATGGATCCTCCAGTCTTCTCTCATCCTCTACTCAGGCAATTTCTGAGAGGAATTAAAAATGTAAAGCCTCCAAGGAAGCCACCTCTGCCTACATGGGACCTGAACTTTGTGCTGGAAAAGTTAACACTTCCCCCTTTTGAACCAGCAGCAACAGCAGAATTACAGTTCTTATCTTGGAAAACTGCTTTCCTGCTTGCAATCACTTCAGCAAGAAGGGTTTCTGAATTACAGGCATTAATGGCAGTACAGCCCTTCCTTCTCTTCCATCAGGATAGTGTCCTTGAGAACTAACCCTACTTTTATGCCAAAGGTGGTCTCCAGGGTATCTTTGAACCAAGCAATCCACCTACCAACATTCTTCCCCAACCCACAGAACAGGGGGGAAAGACTACTGCACACCTTGGATGTACACAGAAAATTGCGCTACTACCTGGACAGAACCAAGAACAATAGAAAAACTGACCAGCTTCTGGTAGCATATGCAGCAGGAATGGAAGGAAAAGCAATTTCAAAACAGACAATCTCAAAATGGATAGGAAATTGCATTAGATTTTGTTACTCCTTTCATGGGAAGACAACTCCAGAAAACATCAGACCTCACTCCACAAGAGCTACAGCCACTACTACAGCTTTCTTACGAGGAGTGGCTACCAAAGACATTTTAGAGGCTGCTACTTGGAGCTCCGTGCATACATTTGCCAAGCATTATAATCTGCCTTTTTACTCCAGATCCCGAGCAGGTTTTGCCACTGCTGTTTTGCAAGGGATCTTAACTACACCATAATCTTCTTAGTGCCTCCTCCCCCAGTTTGGCTATGGTATTCTACCCATTTGTTAGGACTGCAGATGTATCCTTGAAGGACATAGTACAGTTTTGTACCTACCATAAATGTAGATGTCCGAGAGGTATGCATCTGCAGTCAGGATTACCCACCCTCCTTCCCCTCTGTGGTACTCCTAGGGTATTTGCCCATCTTGTAGCTAGCTGGGGGAATCTATTATGGTGTATTTGTTTGTATATATGTACATACATGTTTGTTTTGTTTGCTCTCTACTGTTTGGAATCTTTTGCATTTATCCAAATTTAGCCTTCCTAGAGGGCACCTGGCATCTGGGGCAAGAAACACTGAGGAAAATGGCGTCGGCTGATGCCTTTATACCCAGTTGACAGAAGCAGTGACGTCGGGTGAAGTGCGACATCAGCCGAGGCCAGACCCAGACTTTGGAATCCGGCCGACCGAAGGGCTGCCTGAGGCAGGACAACCCATTTGTTAGGACTGCAGATGCATACCTCTTGGACATCTACATTTATGGTAGGTACAAAACTGTACTTTATGACTGCAGCAATGTGAGACGAAGAACATAGTACAGTTTTGTACCTACCATAAATGTAGATGTTCGAGGATCTACATTGCTGCAGTCCAATTATCCCTCCCTCCTTCCCCTCTATAGTTGGTATCTGGCTGTGTTTTTTATTAGGTTTATCCCTCTCTCCACACTGGTAGTTGTTGGGCCTTTACTTTTTTGGCTCTGGCCTTCTTTCACTCTTAGGCCTTCTGACATCTGGGGCAAGAAAGACTGAGGATATGGCGTCGGTCTTGCGCTTATGTACTACGACATACTGACATCAGCTCTAGGCGACAATGACAGACGCCAGCCCAGCTCTTTGGTATTCGGGCCGATCGAGGACAGCGGACTACCCACAGGTTATGACTGCAGCAATGTAGATCCTCGAACATCTACATTTATGGTAGGTACAAAACTGTACTTTTTATCAGAACTGCAGTTTCAATTTAAACTGAGAACCAGAAGTTAAGCATTTTTTGTTGAACATCCGACTCAGTACTGTCTTATGCTCTCTCTATGCAAGTTAAGTGTTTTCTTTTAGCAATAGCTGGCAAATTAGAAAGATTAGACTTTTTTTTCTGTGATGTCAGAACTGTGCTACTGATTAAGTATTTGTGTGATCTTTGAACTCTTGACTAGCACTGACTGTAGAAAGTGTCTTGTGGTTTAATTAAATATTTTGAAACCTTTTAACTGCGGCTGTTTTTCTTGTAGAGATCATTAAGCTCTAGAGTACATTGTATAGAGTTTACTGTCCAGGTCACTCCAAATAAGCTTTGACTGTTTAGTCACATCTACCAATTGAATAATATTGCACAGTAATAATTGGACACCCTTTTAAGGACCTTTGAGTAGCTGATAATTAGTGGGTGGTGGCAGCTGGTGCTACCATATAGTCTGGGTAAAAAGGGGCACAGCTGGAGAACCTGTGCCAGCCTTCCCCAGAAGTCTGTTTGGTTGTGTAAACTCTTCTGTCAGCTACTTGGGCAAGGACACAAAGCACTAGTTGGACAGAGGGAGGGGGGGGGTGCTGGAGATTTTAGCTTGCCCACTAGGCTGAGATCTGGACCCTATAGCTGTGCCAGGGGAGTCTTATTGGGGACTTGGGGAGCAACCAGCCCCGGACTGATCTGTGTGCTCTTAAGGGAAATTGCACTTTACTTAGTATTTGTTATCCTTTCCTCATATGAGACTCCCTCTCTGGTGTTGGTGGTGAGGATTGAGGCTCCTTGATTGCTGGGCTAGGGCATGGGTGTCGCATTAATTGGTGGCAGTGATTGGGATATAACATATAGTTTGGCAGCAGTGGGATATCCACATAACATTAATTAGTTGTCAAATACTAATTGGCTTGTAGTGGTGTGGGTAGAGTGAGTTCTGTAGCTTGTGTACAGTGAGCTTTGAAGGTGTTTTGTACTAAACAGCCACGCAGTGAATACTCTGAAATTGTTAATCTTCTTCCTATTCATCACTGATGGGTTCGATTTTGAGCCCTCTGAACAGAGTCAGCCTTATACCAAGCTTGCGTGCACCAAAAAACTCAAGCTAAGCTGCTGCCCACAATGCCCTTTGCTCAGTTACCTCCGATCTCGTTTGCTGCGCAGCCATATAGCAACATTTCAGAGCGCTCCAGCAAAGTGATTTTTGTGATATATTTACAAGTTTTTGTAAGTTTTTTCCTGTTTATAGTTCTTTATCTGTAGGGTTACAGCTCTACCCACATATTTCTTACCATTGTTGGTATTTTCTAACTTTCTACCCTTATGGTATCTTACTATTTTTTTCATTTCCTCCACTTTCCTTTTTCATTTCCTCCACTTTCCTTTTTCATTTCCTCCACTTTCCTTTTTCATTTCCTCCACTTTCCTTTTTCATTTCCTCCACTTTCCTTTTTCCCTTTGGCGTGAATGTGTTCTGGGATGTCCGAAAAGGGAACTACGGGGTTTAAACACTGCTGATGTCCTTCAAGGATGCATCTGCAGTCCTTACAAATGGGTTGTTCTGTCGTCAGGCAGCCCTTCGGTCGGCCAGATTCCAAAGTCTGGGTCTGGCCTCGGCTGGTGTCGCACTTCACCCGACGTCATAGCTGCAGTTATTCGGGTATAAAGGCATCAGCCGACGCCATTTTCCTCAGTCTTTCTTGCCGCATGGCGCCCGAAGCAGAAGCTGTTCGCAAGTGCCGGTCGGTCAGAACCAGAGATTACTACCGAATACTTCTACCGAAGACTTCTAAAAAGCTAAGTACCCCGTTGGGGACTCTTTCTTGCCTCAGCCGATGTCAGAAAAAGTGAATAACTGTTTAACTTGTGGGAAACAAATACCTCATAAAGATTTCCACTCTTACTGCTTATCCTGTTTAGGCCCAGACCACGACGTATCAGCTTGTCTAGCCTGTGCTTCTTTTAACCGGCGGACGCTTAGACGTCGCTCTGAATTTGCTGAGGAGTTTTTCGGCTCCGATTTTGCTTATATTATGCAGTCTGATCCTCCGACTACGCAAATTTCTAAAAAGCGCAAGGAAAAGGACCGACACTCGCGGTCTGTGGTTTCGGCCGAAACCGTGGTTAAGCCAACCACGAGTGTCTGTTTCGGCTGAAGCCGAGCAAGCGGTTCTTCCTTCAGCCGAAAACGTACCTTCTACCGAGGCCTCTTCCAACCTGGTGGAATCTGCTTCTGAAATCCCAACTGCTGTTGCAGTTTCTCAGGAATTATATGACACTATTCCCTTGGATATTTCAACCCCTGCACGTGGAGCTGCTAGGCCACCTGCAGCCATGTCCATTAAGGCCTTTGCCAGGGCTAAAGCAGCTAAAGCTACTAAAACTGTGCCTACTAAGACCCCCTCTCACAGGCCTAGCTCTAGTTCACAAATGCTTAGTTTAGCAGAGGATCTCATTTCTTTAATCTGGGGATCCCAACCTCAACCTGACAGGGCCTCTCACCCACCTCCAGAGAAGAGGCCTAGAGCAGAGCCCCCTCAGCCACTTTCTACAGATGATTCCTCTGATTCAGATACAGACCCTCCAGAGGCTCCTTTCTCCCCTTATGAAGACTCTGATGCTGAAGAGTCCATCCCTTCTGCCTCTCCGCCTGAGGAATTTTCCTTTGGGGAAACCTTGCATGCTATGAAGGAACATTTTCAGTGGCAGGGCCAGGATTTTTCAGACTCCAGAAAAAGGCTTAGAACCTTTCTGCATTTACCACAACATAGGCCTTTAGCCATACCTCCAGTTCTTTCTGTTGTAGATGATGCATTTAATGATGCTTGTACTGCTCCTGATTCTCTACCTCCGGCCCCTACTAAGCCTGATAGATACTACAGGGTCCCGGACACGCATTATCATTTGTATAAGGCTCCTTTTTGCAGATCCCGAGACTATCTCCCAAGGACCTAAGGCTGTAGCAGCTACCTCTGCTAAAAACCCCCTCCCCTCAAAGGGAATCCAGATCCTTGGAGAGATGGGGTAAAAAAGTTTACACTTCTGCTACTCTTTCAGCTAGGGCCTTGAACTGTCAATTTCACATGATCCAGTATCAAGAATTTATGCTAGACCAGTTAACCAAAAAACTGTCCTCTGATGAACCATTAGACAAAATCTGTTCAGGAAATGATACTTAACATTCAGCAAGTCAGTAACCATTCTTTAAAATGCGGCTATGATGCACTGGAGGCCTCCTTTAGATCAGCCATGACTGGCACAGTTATCAGAAGGCATACATGGTTAAAAGAGCAGGCCTTACCAGACCATGTCAAGTCCAAACTATTAGATGCTCCCATGGATAAGATCAATTTGTTTGGCTCTCCTGCACAACAGGTGCTGAAGAAGATGGAAGAGAAAGCAAAATCTGTCCAAACAGTAAATGATTTCTTACAGGTCCAACCGCCAAGGTTTAGCAGGAATTGGTCCTCCAAGAATTGGTCCTTTCCAGACTCCTCCAGAGCTCAGAGGCAGGAATAGGCGTTCAAGAGGCAGAAGCCAATCCAGGGATGCCTACAGGGGACGCCAGTGGCAGGGTAACAACCAGCGAAGTACAGCCACCACTACAACTACAGGACAATCACAGTGACTTGGCTCTGGCACCGCCTGCCAGGAAACAACTAGAAGCACCCTTAGGCGGGAAGCTAGCCTTATTTTCAATAAACTGGCATTACATCACAAGAGACAAGTGGATTTTACAGACAATAGACCAAGGCTACAGGTTTCACTTCCATACTCTACCAGGGAAGAGAGGAATGCCAAACCTACCTCCAAATCAAAAGGCAGAAGCTCTAAAACAAATATCTCAACTATTAAGGATGAGAGCTGTGGAAAAGGTACCATCTATGGAGCAAGGAAAGGGATTTTACTCCAGACTCTTCCTGGTACCAAGAAAAGAGAGCAAATGGAGACCTATTCTCTACCTGTCCGCTTTAAACACATTCCTCATTGTTCCAAAATTCAAAATGCTGACTCTACAGCAGCTTCTTCCCATGCTGGGCAAGGAGTCTTGGCTGGTAACTCTAGATCTCAAGGAGGCATACCTGCACGTCCCCATACGACCAAATTGCAGAAGATACCTCAGATTTCTTGCAGGATCAGAGCATTATCAATTCTCAGCATTGCCCTTTGGCTTATCTACTGCGCCCAGAGTGTTCACGAAATGCCTGGCATCAGTAATTGCTCATTGCAGGCTTCAGGGAATCCAAATCTACCCCTACCTGGACGACTGCCTGATACAAGCGGACAACAAAAACAAGCTAGCAGACAACAAAAACAAGCTAGCAGAAGACTTACAAAGGGTCATTTACCTGCTACAAGCCCTGGGATATACAGTCAATATAAAAAAAGTCAAGGCTGATACCATCCCAAAGAATAACCTTTTTGGGTGCAGAGCTGGACAAAATGGCATTCCTAACAGTAAAACAGGAGCAACTACCTCTCTACTTCTTGGCATTAACAAAGCAGAACCATCTTAACAGCAAGAAAAGTACTGCAAGCCTTGGGCTTCATGGCATCCTGCATAATATTGGTTCCCCATGCCAGACTGCATATGAGAAAGCTACAGTGGTACCTAAGGAATTTATGGTCTCCACACAAGCACAGCCTAGAAACCCAAATTCCAATAATTCCATGCCTGAAGCAAGAATTCCTATGGTGGGCTCAGGCCTGTCAAACACAGGATTGCCCTTCCACAGCACTCAACCAAGCCAAACCATCACGACGGATGCCTCAGACCTCGGTTGGGGGGCTCACATGCTGGACAAGTGCATACAAGGCTTATGGACCCAAGACCAGCTGCACCTACACATAAATCTAAAGGAAATGCTGGCAGTAAAACTGGCAATTCAGGCATTCAGACCATTTCTCAGACAAGGTCAATTGATAAGGACAGACAGCACCACAGTTATGTGGTACATCAACAAACAGGGAGCCACACATTCGTACCCTCTATGCCGGATGGCACTGGACCTCTGGAATGTGGCCCTGAGCTACAACATTCAGTTACAAGCAATTTTTGTACCAGGAAAAGAAAACGTTCTAGCAGACATATTAAGCAGGACTACCACGGATGCCCACGAATGGATGCTGCATCCGGACATCTTCAAAACCATTACAACAAAATGGGGACTCCCAGAAATAGATTTATTTGCATCCCCACGCAATCACCAGCTAAAGAAATTCTGCACAAGGACGTACCACCCACTTGCTTGGAAGGTGGACTCCCTATCTTTCAGTTGGAAAAACCTGACGGCATATGCATTCCCACCACTTCCTTTGGTGCACAAGGTGCTATTGAAGATCAAAGAGGACCGTCCAAGGATCATTCTGATAGCTCCAGACTGGCCAAGGCAACATTGGTACCCATTACTGAGGAGCATGTCTCGGGAACAAATATGGCCACTACCCCTGGTTCCCTTTGCTGTTAATGCAGAACTACAACATCCTGCATTCAAACCTGAAAACTCTGCAGCTGACTGCCTGGAACATTGCATAAGATCAATTAACCCGAATTTATCCCAAAGGGTTAAAGACATTATCCTTGAGGCTCGCAGACCCTCAACAAGAAAAAATTATTCAGCAAAATGGAAAAGATATCTCATTTGGAGTACTGCAAAAGGAGAAGATGTGTCACTGGTAAACATAGCCAACATCCTGGAATACTTGGCAGAGCTCTTCCACACAGGCCTGTCCTATTCTTCCATCAAGATTCATGCATCAGCTATTTCAGCAGAATACGGCCTGGATCCTCCTGTCCTTTCACATCCTCTGCTCAGGCAGTTTCTCAGAGGAATTAAAAATGTAAAACCTCCTAGGAAGCCACCATTGCCAGCATGGGACTTGAACTTTGTGCTAGAAAAATTGACACTCCCTCCATTCGAACCAGCAGCAACAGCAGAATTACAATATTTATCATGGAAGACTGCTTTCCTGCTGGCAATCACTTCAGCAAGAAGGGTATCTGAACTACAGGCATTAATGGCAGTACAGCCCTTCCTGATCTTCCATCAAGATAGTGTCCATGAGAACAAATCCTACTTTTATGCCTAAGGTGGTCTCCAGAGTGTTTTTAAATCAGGCTATCCACCTACCTACATTCTTCCCCAACCCACAGAACAGGGGAGAAAGACTGTTGCATACCTTGGATGTACATAGACAATTACGCTACTACTTGGACAGGACCAAGGGCAATAGAAAAACTGACCAGCTACTGGTAGCATATGCAACAGGAATGGAAGGAAAAGCAATTTCAAAACAGACAATCTCCAAGTGGATAGGAAATTGCATTAGATTTTGTTACTCCTACCATGGAAAGAAAACTCCAGAAAACATCAGGCCTCACTCTACAAGGGCTACAGCCACTACCACAGCCTTCTTACGAGGAGTGGCTACCAAGGACATTTTAGAGGCTGCTACTTGGAGCTCTGTGCATACATTTGCCAAGCATTATAATTTACCTTTATACTCTAGATCCCGAGCAGGTTTTGCTACTGCTGTTTTGCAAGGGATCTTAACTACACCATAACTTTATTTTTCCTCCTCCCCCAGTTTGGCTATGGTATTCTACCCATTTGTAAGGACTGCAGATGCATCCTTGAAGGACATAGTACAGTTTTGTACCTACCATAAATGTAGATGTCCGATAGGAATGCATCTGCAGTCAGGATTACCCACCCGCCTTTCCCCTCTGTGGTACTCCTAGGGTATTTGCCCATCTTATAGCTAGCTGGGGGAATCTATTATGGTGCATTTGTTTGTATATATGTGCATACATGCTTATTTTTTGTTTGCTCTCTACTATTTGGAATCATTGGCATTTATCCAAATTTAGCCTTCCAAGAGGGCACCTGGCATCTGGGGCAAGAAACAGAGGAAAATGGCGTCGGCTGATGCCTTTATACCCGAATAACTGCAGCTATGACGTCGGGTGAAGTGCAACACCAGCCGAGGCCAGACCCAGACTTTGGAATCTGGCCGACCGAAGGGCTGCCTGACGACAGGACAACCCATTTGTAAGGACTGCAGATGCATTCCTATCGGACATCTACATTTACGGTAGGTACAAAACTGTACTTTCTTGCAGTGGTAAACTGCCGAGTAGTGACCTCCATGAAGAGTGTGTACTGTTTGGGGTTCCGCATTTGTCGTGTGATATATTTGTGCTAGCTTCAGTCAGCGGCGCTGAATGAACATCATAAACTAATTTTGAAGGACCTACTTGCTTTGCCTTTTTCAGAGGCTATTTCTACAACGGAGGTATCCCCTCCAGCGGACAAGGAACGTCCTCGCTCGGACCCCTCTTCACTGGCCAGTGACAGAAGTAAGTCATAAACACAAGGCTAAGTCCTCAGCGCACATTTCTGCCTCCTCTGTTCTGACTACATTGGCTCTGAGCAATCAGTTTATCTGTTTGTCTTGGCACCATTGCCCATTTCTGCTCTATCGGTTCCAAGTACCTCAGAGCAGTTTGTCATCATCCACCCCTGTTGTAACCTCTGCTCAGAGCCCATTCACAACTCCAACCATACCGTTGTTGCTAGTTTTGAAATTGGAATAGTCTGTGCCGTTCTGTGATACACCACGGACCCGATACTCTTAGACTGTAGACCAGTTTGCCGGACAAGCCTGCAGCCCCTTTTTGGTCCGGCCTGATTTCCCCTTGGGGGCATCGGTGAGATCCACCAGGAGCCTTTCCGAATTGGATGTGTTGTGCCTTTTTTGACTAGCTGCTGACCGCCAGGGGAATTTCAAATCCACCTAGACCCTATCCCACTCCAGGCTTTGGGTCTATTACTCCAGCAATCCCTACTTACTCTTCTCCCTTGGATCCCTTGGTTCCAAGGCTCATTTATCCAACTTTTTCTAGAGGACTCCCGTCCTCTGCGCAGACGCCATCTGAGGCCCCGAGACCCCTTTAGGTGTCTGTTCCATCTGAACCCACCCTTTCTCAATCTCATGCTTGGGGGGGTGGAACCTCTGGTTCCGACAGTATTGCCGTTCCTGACTTCGGATCAGAGGGTGACTGCCACTCAGTCTGCTTGAGGCTCTGTCCCCAGGGGTGGACTGTCTTGAACAGGGTGTGACCCCAGTTCTGATTTTGTAGTCTGCGGTCCCGGGCTCCCACTCCTCTTCAGGCGGGCCTGCTTTCCGGGTGATGGGGAGGGTGCTTGTTTCTAGCAATCCTCCATTGGTTATTCCCCTAGTTCCTTCTGAGCCGCAGCTTTCAAAGGTCACCCCCCCCCAGAACTCGGAGCACAAGGTCCAGGAAGCCCCTACACAGGTTATTTCCCTTTGGTGGGAGCATCTGAAGACTCAAAGAACCCCCTCGGAAATGGGTGTGTAAGAGGAAATGCATGGTCTCCCCAGAAGAGTCCCTCACAGAAGATATGGACTACGATGATGGTAAGGGTCCCTACGGTCACCCCTGTCTCCTTTGGAGACATCATGGAAATTTTGAAACAGAGGGGTGACATCCTCCAACCCTTCCTTGGAGGAATCTGTATTCCTGCAGGCCTTTCGTTCTCGCTCTACTTGGGTGACCCCCCCCCCCCATGCTGATGAGTTGGTTAAACTCCAACGGGCATGGAAGAACCCTGACTTTGCTGAAGCCATCCCCAGGAGATCAGACAAGGTACTCTCCCCTCCAGATAATCAACCCCATTGGTCTAGAGGTTTGCTAGTATACGCTATGGTGGTGGCAGCCACAAAAAAGGATTTTGCAGGAGAGTCCTGCTTTTCATCCACCCAACACTGTCCCAGGCAGTGGACAGGTTAGGGAAGCGAGTCTTTGCATCAGCAACCTTTGCAGTTGGGTCTCTGAACTTTTTGGAACATTTTATGAGGCTCCAGAGATCTTATCTCCAAACTGTCTGGAACCCTTGCCGGCCAAGTATCGGATGGAGCATGAGAAAGTTGCTTTCCAACTTGCCACCCTAGAATCCATATCTAATTCATCCATTAGGTTGCTGTCGCACACAACTGAAGGAGCAGCTAGAACTGCAGATGCAGGCGTAGTCCTGAGACTCCACGCCTGGAAGCGCATTTGTGACCTCGCTGACTCGGTCTTCCTTTCTAAATGCTAAGGTCAAGGATACATTAGCCAGGCGAGAGCAATACAGGAAGACCTTGTCTGCTGTTGGCTTACACTTTTCCAAACTTCAGCGTTCCTTCTCCAGGAATCAAAGGAGCAGGTAGATGTGGCACAAGAAGTCTGAAGGTTGCTTTCGGAGACGCATGTGGTAAGGACTCCTCCAGAGGCAGAGGGGGTTCCAATAATGGAAGATGTCCCTTTCGGGGCAGAGGGGGCCCTGGATCTAGGGCCCAGACTCCTCCAGAGGCAGAGGGGGTTCCAATAATGGAAGACGTCCCTTTCGGGGCAGAGGGGGTCCCTGGATCTAGGGCCCCAGAGTTCAGAGACTCCTTCCTGGGTAGACTATTAGCACTCCTGAGGCGCTGCCAGATTGCTTTGCTTTGGAAGCAGTCGGGGCGTGTTTTTCTCTGCACCAAGCTGCCTTGCACTCCATTACAAACTATCAGGTGCAGAGAATCATTACCAGAGGCTACCATATTCCCCTAATAGCTTATACAAGACCTCCGAAATCCCTTCCCAATGTTCCACCCAGTCAGAGGGAAGAGGCAGCTTCCGAAATATGAAAGCTATGTCAAAAACGAGCCATCCAACAGGTCCCCCCAGATCAGTGCAGTTCAGAGTTCTACTCTATTCTCTTTGGTGCCAAAGAAAACTGGACTAGCCCATTCTGGATCTTGGCCAACTAAACAAATCTATAGTTCAGACCAAATTCCGCATGGTCACGATTCAAACCATCCTCCCCTTTCTCTGGGAGGGTGTGTGGATGTGCTCATATCTCCGGGATGCGTATTGCCATATCAAGATGGACAAGTGCTCCCGGAGTCTCCTTCGCTTCTGGTTGGGAGCCAATTGCTACCAATTCAGAGCCCTGCCTTTTGGTCTCTCAACAGCCCCCAGTGTTCATGAAATGCCTTGCAGTGGTAACGGATCATTTAATACTTCAGGGATTCCTGATGTTTCTGTACCTAGATGATTGGGTCCGCACCAAGCGTCTTCTGGTCAGGGCCCTCCACTACACCCTGGCTCTAGCGGAGTCACTAGGCATCACCATACATTGAGAGAAATCCAGCCTTCAACCCTCAACTGGAATTCATAGGGGCAGTATTCAACACCCAGTCAAGGGGGTTCGGAGGGTGGCCTAATGGTTAAGGTATTTGCCTTACAAACACAAGGTGCAGGGTTTGAGTCTCACAAGGAGTAATTGGCTAGGCTTAAAATGGCTAGCAAGGGGAGTTACCCTAGTACTAATCTATGAAGCCTGATCTCACTTCCTCTCCACAGGCTTCAGAGACTAAGGGCACAAGTTCAAGTGATGATGTCGAAGAAAGGTATCTTCAAGGGAAGCCCTCCAAGCCTTGGATCTATGGCTGCAGCCATCCCTATAGTTCCCTTAGCCAGACTACACATGAGATTACTACAATGGCTCCCTTCAGGCCCTGTGGATACCCAGTCTTCACCCCCTGAGCTCACTGATTCTCATCAACATTTGCGAGCAATCTCCTCTGGATGAGTAAAAATGAAAATCTTTGTTGCCCCTTCCAGTCTCTCCAGCCCAGTGCCACGGTGACCACAGATGCTTCCCTGATTTTGGGGGGGGGGGCACTTCCAGGGAAACTCAGTCCAAGGCAAGTGGTCTGATGTAGAGGTCAACTTTCATCTCATTATCCTGCAGTTAAGAGCGGTGCTGTTGGCATTGCAAGCTATTCATCCGCTCCTTCCGTCTGGAACGATTGCTGTCCAGTCGGACATGTCCATGGTCTGGTACATAAACAGAGGGGGACCAAATCTTACCCCCTATGTCATGAAGCCATGAGAATCTGGCAGTGGGCAATAGCTTCCAACCGCTTTCTGATCGCAACGCATGTTCTGGGGAGTTCCAACGTGATTGTGGACAGGTTGAGCAGATGCATTCTTCATCCTCACGAGTGGTCTCAACCAGAGTGTGGCGGCAAAAATTTCAGCCATTGGGGCAAGCCATACTGCGACCTTTTCACCTCTCCCTCAAACACGATATGCAGCAGCTACTTTGCCCTCTTCCCCCTCTGAGTCACCGCGACTCTATCCACAAAATGTCTCCTTTATGCTTGTCCTCCGATTCCTCTGTTCACCCTTGTTCTAAGGAAAGCTATTCGGTTGAGAAGCAGTGAATCCTCATTGTCCTGTTTTGGCCTCGTCAAGTGTGGTTTCCCTTCCTTTGACCTCCTGTTATGATATCCTTGGATCCTAGACGCTCGTCAGGACCTCGTATCTCACCCACAAGGGCGGACTCCCCTGAATCTGTCAACTCAAGCTGACTGATTTCTCCACTTCTGTTAGTTGCCAGGCAGGAAACCCTCTTCACCCATACGTGATATTATCTTGGCCTCATAAACCATCCACCAGGAAACTTTACAAGGACAAATGGAAAAGATTCTATTTGGTCATGTAATCAGAAAATAGACCCGTTCTCAGCCCCCATAGCCACTATTCATTATCTGTCTGAACGGTTAGACAATGGGGCCTCTGCTTCCACCATTAGTCCATCTAGCAGTAGTTTAGATGGAGTGCCACATTTCCTCTCGCCTTTGCAAGACCTTCCTCAAGGGTATTTTCCACAGCCGGCCTATCAGACAGCCGGTATAGGCATGGAATCTGTCCTGGGTTCTGCAGTCTTTCTCTGCCCCCTTTTTGAGCTGGTTGCGACATGTGATCTAAAGTTCCTGTCATGGAAATCCTTATTTCTGGTGGCTATAACTTCAGCCAGAAGAATTTCTGAATTGCAAGCATTGTTCAAAGAGCCCTTATCTGATCTTTCATAAGGACAGTATCACTTCATACTAACCCATCCTTTCTCCCCAAAGTGGTTTCTGATTTTTCGATTAACCCGTCCATTGAGCTCTCTGTGTTCTTCCCAAATTACTCTAACAAGGGAGAATACTGCCTACATTCCTTGGATGTTAATAGACAAATGTTAAGTTGTCATTCTCGCCTTCATTCTTGCTGGATGAGTTCGGAGCCGATCCTCTGCTCCAACTCTGCCTATATTATAGCTCGAGAGCTATTTTTACCGGCTCGAGAGCCCTATATCCCACAATACCATGCGCTAACTCCCCAGATCTCGTTTGCCGCTTCGCCGCGAGGTTGCTTTTTTTACAGGCTCAGGTCAGTAAAGGATTTTTTTTTTCAACTAATTTCTAATTTTTTGAGAGTTATTAGGCTATTTTCCCTACTTTACCTATAGATTTTTTACTTAATAGAGTTTGTTTCGTAAGCCCTACCCACCCCTGTAGTTAACTTTTATAATCAGGCCTATAGGCCTTAGTTTCTTTACTCAACTTTATATGTGTTCTTTTAATCAGTCCCCTCATCTCCCCCTTGTGTGAGTGTGTGTACTGATTGTGTTGACTGTCTTAGGGCAATGTCCAAAGACATTAAGGTCTCCGGATTCAAGAAGTGTGACTCGTGCTGTCAGAAAATGTCTGACAGACTGTCACACTTGTGTCTGTTGCTTTGGGCCTTTGCACCTGCAGGACTCTTGTTCTGTTTGTCACGGATTTAGAGTCCTGCAGGAAAGGCGTAACGAGCTTATTCTAAGGGGCTTGTTAAAGCCTGATGACTCCCCATCCAAGTCTGGCTCAGGGAAGCCATCAAAAACCACCAAACCCTCTGCTCCAGCTTCTGAGCCGAGGGCTGGTGTTGTCGAGACGGCTCCGACCTCTGTTCCGGCTGGCTCCGAGGCGGGCAAAGTGGGTTCCGCTTCTAAACCATCATCTGAGCCGACCCCAGCGCTCAAGTGCTCTAGGTCCCCTTCTTTAGAGTCAGTCAGATCGGCTCCAAGGTCCTCCCTTCTATCAGAGCGGAGTCATAGGACTCATTCATCAAGGTCTTCCAGGCTCTCCGATCACGACATCGAGAGGGTGGTCAGTAGACTCATAAAGTCCCAGGCTCTGGCCCAAATGCTTCAGAGCCAGTCTCACCAGACTGTGGCTCCTTTAGTTATCCATTCCTCCTCCGACTCATCTCTCTCTAGTTCAGAGCCGGAGTTTGTCGGAACCGTGACCTTGCCCACGTCCGAGCAGATACCCCCTCCTTCGGCTCCGGTGTCGTCTGCTCCGACCTCTTTATTGGTTCCGTCCATGGAGAGGGTGAGTGGCATCGGACCCTTGTCCGACCCCGCTCTCTCTCTCGGTGCTTCGGCTCTGGTTAGTTCGGCCCCGACATCATTCTCGGAGCCTTCTGTTGGTTCTGGGGGCGGTTCCGGCCTCTTCGCAGCCGGGGCTACCTTTGGTGTCTGATAGGGGAGCCTTCGAGTTGATGAGGAGTGTGCTGGACCCAGTGTCCACTCCAAGGTTAAGTTCTGCGGCTCCTCCCTCTGTAGTGCCTGTTACGGTCTCTGGCCACCCTCCTATACCCAACAGCAGAGATCCAAAGCGTAAGGTACCCACTTTGGGTGTCTCCTCCTCTTCCGAGGGTTCCCCTGAAGTTTCAGGGGAACCCCCTGGGAAAAGAGAGCGCAAGAGGAAGCACATAGCCTCCCCTGAGTCTGTCACGTCGGACACAGAGTTGGATGAGTCAGAGGGTTCCCCCAGATCCCCCTCTGAGGATGTCTCCTTTTCAGACCTCCTGGAGATCCTAAGACAGAGGGAAAATTGGTCCACTCAAACCTGAGGAAGAGTCTGTTTACCTTGACGCCTTTGGATCTCGCCCTTCCACCTCCTGGGGGTGTCCCCCTTTCGACCCACTAATGGAGGTAGTGGCTAGAAAGGCGTGGGCAGCTCCTGATTCAATGGAACATACCCCTAGGAGGCCTTCGAAATTTATTTCTGCAACAGATGACAAATCCTTTCTCACCAAAGGTGTTTCAGTTGATGCTATGGTGGTGGTAACAGCAGCCACTAAGAAGGAATTAGCTGATCCTTCTGTACCTGTTCATCCTCCTAACAGAGTCCAGGACCATGGACAGGTACGGCAAGCGGACCTTTGCTTCAGCGACATTTTCTATGCGATCGCTGAACTATTTGTCATTTCACCCGCCTTCAAAGAGACTTGCTCACAGAGCTGGGTAAAACCGTGCAGGATCCTTCTGCGGGGTTTAAGGACAAAATAAAACTCTCAGCTGGCTACCCTGAACTCCATTGTTAACTCCTCCATGAAGCTAATCTCTTATGCAGCCGATGGAGCGAGTAGGGCCACTGGCATAGGCATTGCGTTGAGACGCCACGCTTGGATGCGACTCTGTAATTTTGCCGACCCCTTCAAGGCGTCCTTCACCAACACCCCCTTTGACGGTTTGGAATTGTTCGGTCCTCACCAGATGTGAGCAAGATGGTAAGAGTCTCTGCTGAGTCTGTTTTTCCACGCCTTCTAGACCTTATTCTAAGCGACAGAGGGGTGGAAAGATGTGGTTCCGCAAACCACAGAGTCGCGACTGCCGCACGTGGTGAATTTCCCCCTAGAGGCAGAGGGGGGAATAATAACAGACGCCGCCCCAGGGGCAGAGGGGGTCCACAAAACCAGGGTTCCAGGGAATCTTTCCCTGACCAACCCTTTCAGCATCCCTGAGAAGCTGCCAGACTGTCCACCTTCGGAGGCAGTCGGGGGAAGATTATCTCTGTACCCGGAAGCCTGGCAATCCATCACTCAAGACACATGGGTACAGAGGATCATATCCGAGGGTTACAAAATTCCTCTCACTTTCCCTCCCTTACAACCGCCAAAACCCCTACCAGACGTACCACCCGCGCAGAGGGGTCAGGCTCAGCTAGAAATAAAAAAGCTGTTAAACCAAAGTCATCCAGGCAGTCCCAGCAGATCAGCTAGGATCTGGAATCTACTCCAGGTTCTTTTTGGTACCAAAAAAGACAGGAGATTGGAGACCCATTTTGGACCTCAGCAGGTTAAACAACTATGTGTTAAAGACAAAATTTCCGATGGTAACACTGCAGTCCATTCTACCCTTTTTGGGCAGAGACAACTGGATGTGCTCGTTAGACCTCCAGGACGCATACTACCACAAAAATACACAGGCGCTCCAGGAGGTTTCTCCGCTTCCGGCTGGGAGTCATTTTCAATTCAGGGCCCTGCCCTTTGGTCTCACCGCAGCCCCCCGGGTGTTCACTAAATGTTTGGCAGTGGTCACAGCTCACCTGAGACCAAAAGAATTCCAGGTGTTTCCATACTTAGACGACTGGCTCATTTCCGCTACCACCAAACAGGATCTCATAATGGCCAGGGATTATACTATCCATCTTTGCAACAGCCTGGGTATTTCTATAAATTTTGCAAAGTCCTCCTTGTCATTGTATAAACTTTATAGGCGCCGTATTAAACACCACAGAAATGTCTGCAACATTACCACCTCAGAGTGACAGACATAAGGCGGAATGTTCAGCTCCTGTTTCAGTCCAGCAGAGTCCAAGTCAAGCTAGTATTGAAAGTGTTGGGCCTCATGGCGGTGGCGATTCTTCTACTTCCATTAGCATGCTTCCACATGAGGCTCCTTCAGTGGATGCTGTTTTCTCAGTGGTCCTTTCAGCAGCTGCCAATGACCCACGGCATTTTGATAACACCATCTTGCAAGAAACATCTTTCCTGGTGGATGGTTTCCCCTCAGCTTTTTCAGGGCAGACCTTTTGTTCTCCCCCCTCCAGTTGCCACTGTCACAACGGATGCCTCCCTGATCGGGTGGGGGGGGGGGCATTATCAGGGCAGGATGGTCCAGGGCACTTGGCAACATTCAGAATGCCACCTGCACATAAATGTCCTGGAGATGAGGGCGGTGCTTTTGACATTGCAATCTTTTCAGAGCTCTCTTCCCACGGGGACTATAGCAATTCAAACGGACAATGTCTGTAGTGTGGTACATAAACAAGCAGGGCGGAACAGTCCTACCCTCTCTGTCGAGAAGCACTCAGACTTTGGCAATGGGCGATTTCATCTCAATGGTTTCTGATGGCAACGCACATCCCCGGGAAATCCAACGTCATAGCAGACAGATTGAGCAGATCTATCCTCATGCCTCACAAGTGGTCTCTAAATCAAGCGGTAGTAGATGGAATTTTTCGGAAGTGGGGCCAGCCTTGCTGCGACCTTTTCGCAACTCCGCAAAACAGCAAGTGCCTCTACTTCACACTTTTCCCTCTACCAGGCCAGCCCCTCAGACGCTCTTGTTCACGGTTTGCCCCGGGGTGGTCTTTATGCCTTTCCTCCCTTTCCATTGATCCCGCAACTAATTCAGAAAGCAATCGCTTTGAGATCCAAAATGATCCTCATTGCCCCCTTTTTGGCCTCTACAAGTTTGGTTCCCGTTCCTGCACAAATACCTACTGGAACAACCTTGGTATCTGGAACCCCTTCTGGATCTGTTGACCCACCTCACGGGCAAGCTGCATCAGTCTCTACATTCCATCAACCTCACAGCTTGGTTGCTCCACTTCCAGCCATAGCCAGGCTTCCCCTTATTTCTTCTCCTGTTCGTGATACCATTCTGGCTTCCCATAAGTCCAATACTAGGAAGACTTATGCGAGTAAATGGAAGCGTTTTTCACACTGGGCACAAACTAGATCTTTAGATCCCTTCCATGCACCCATTCATGAGGTTCTAGACTTCCTGGCGGAGCTTTTTCATTAGGGGTCATCTGCCACTATCGGGGTACAATTAGCGGCCATTGCTAATTTTCATGTTGGAGACTCAGAAGCAAATATGTCCCACAAACTCTGTAAAGCCTTTCTCAAGGGCATTTTGTTAATCAAACCTCCAGTTAAAGATTCACCCCCACAATGGGATTTGAATTTAGTTCTAACTTCACTAATTCTACCCCCTTTTGAACCGGCAGCTTCTTGCTCCCTCAAACTTCTTTCTTGGAAAACGCTGTTTTTAGTAGCTATAACATCTGCCAGAAGGGTATTGGAACTTCAAGCCTTGTCTGTCCGTCCTCCCCATTTGGTTTTTCATAAAGATAGGGTAACTCTCAGAACAAACCCACCCTTACTACCAAAAGTGTTATCGGAAGCAAATCTAAACCACTGCATTGATTTGCCCATCTTTCCCACACTATACCAACAAGGCTGAACAAAAATTACATTCATTAGATGTTCATCGCCAATTACGGTATTACCTAGACAGGACAAAACAATTCAGAAAATCAGACCAGCTCTTCCTCTCATGCTGCAGTCAAGAAAGGGCTTCCAGTATCTAAAGTTACTCTTTCCAGATGGCTGACATCTGTTACCTTGATCTACGAGTTGAGACCCAGGCAACTACCCTCTAGGCCTAAAGCTCATTCAACCAGTGCATTATCAACTTCAACTGCTTTTCAAGCAAGGTTACCACTAGATGCCATTTGTGCAGCAGCTATATGGGAGTCCAAACATACCTTTATTGCCCATTACAAGCTTGATCTAGCCTCCAGAAATAGAGCTGATTTTGGTTCCACTGTACTCAGTCTGTTCCATTGAGCCACCCAGGACTAAGATGCTAGGGACGCTGTCCCATCCAGCAAGAATGAAGGCGAGAATGATAACATTACAAAGTTACGTCTTACCATAACGTTCCAGGTTAGTTTTCTTCTCGCCTTCTTTCTTGCGTCCCTCCCTCCTGCCCCCTAGCCTGGATAGACTCTAAGTTCTGAGTCCTTCCATTTCTGGAGATACAATATGTTGCGTCTTTCATGGTATCCTTAGTGTTACTAGCAGGTAATCTGTACTCTTAAGAGCATTATAATATTATAATACTTTTGATACTATGTCTTAGCTTCCAAACGAGATCTGGGGAGTTGGCGCATGGTATTGTGGGATATAGGGCTGCCTCGAGCCGGTAAAATAGCTCTCGAGCTAGAATATAGGCAGAGTCTGAGCAGAGGATTGGCTCCGAACCCATCCAGCAAGAAAGAAGGCGAGAAGACAACTAACATGGAACGTTATGGTAAGACATAACTTATGTTTATATCTGGGTAGAACTAAATACTTTTGCAAGTCGGGCCAGCTTTTCATTTCCTTTGCGGGTCCTAGAATGGGAGGCACAGTATAAAAAGTTACTTTGTCTAAATGGCTCAAGGATTACATTGCCTTCACATTCACTTACGGAAGGATCTAAGCCTGGCCAAATTAAAGCCCACTCAACTAGGGCTATTGTAGCATCTGTTTCCTTCCACTCTAGAGCCTCCATGGATGAAGTTTGTGCAGCTGCCATTTGGGTTAAGCCCCACATTTTTATCGAGAATTACAAATTGGATCTTGTCTCCAGTGAAGTGGCCTTTGGGTCAGTGGTTCTCAGGAATGTTCTTCCAGAAGGGACACCCAGGTTCTCAAAGTAGCTGGAGACTCTGTTCCATCTGTGATGAATAGAAAGCTTAACTTCAGACAAAAGGTATGGCTTGCCATAACATTCCATCAGAGTTGATCTTCCAGTCATCACACCCTCGTACTGTCCCCCTCCTAAGGTTCCTGGCTTATCTTCTGGGTCTTCGTGGTGTATTGGGGTTTCTGCGCAGAGATGGCCTTGACTTATTTCTTCTATATGTTGCATGCAAACTCTATCTAAGGTAACTGAACAAAAGGCATTGTGGGAAGGAGCTTGGCTCGAGAGGTTTTTGGTGCACGCAAGTTTGGTACAAAGCCGACTGTTCTGAGGGCTCTGAACCGAACCCATCAGTGATGACTGGAAGAAGATACCATAACGTTCCATCTGAGTGGTTTAAGACCCCTTTTTCAAGTCACAATTTTTTTTTTCTTTTAGCTTAGTCAGGGTGAGCAGGCAACATGTCAGCAGAGTATGGAAAGCTGACTAGGAGCCAGCTGGCAGAGATGTGCCAGGCTTGGGGACTGGTGCACGGAAATCTGACAGATCTGATTGCAGCCTTGGTTACAGCTGCATCAGAAAACTGTAACCAGGAGGGCAGTCAGACTGGCAGTGGAGATGCAATTTCCTCTGAGAATGAACAGCTCAACCTTTCTGCAGTGGACTTAAAAATCCAGCTGGATCTAAAGAGACTTGTTGGAGGCCAGACGTGTGGAATTAGAAGCAAGTGAGAGATTGCAATGTTTGCAGGCTGAGGAGAATGAGAAACTGTTGCATCTGCAAGCTGAGGATCAAGGAAGGCAGAGGCCGCATGAGAAGGAGATGTTGACTCTTTGCCAGAGGCATGGAGGTAATGGGGAAGGGAGTAACTGGACCCCAGAAGCACAAAAGGTCAGTAAATTTTTTCTGCAGTTTAAAGAGGGGGACAATTTTGATAGTTGCATTCATATATTTGAGACTGTTTGTAAACAGTGTGAAGTTGACCTAGGGCTCTGGGTAAGGTTCCTGACCCCCTTACTCCATGGTAAAGCTGTAACTGCATTAGCTAAAATGTCTGAAGTTGCATGTTTTGATTATACTGCTGTTTTGAAATGTCTTTTAGAACTGTTTAGGCTAACACCTGAAACGTATAGGGAAAAGTTTTGTCAGCATAGTTGCCGGGCAGTTGTATGTGAATATGTTGCTGAATTGAGCACTTATTTCCATAGGCGGGTGAGTGGATGTCATGTCACCACTTTGGACTTTCAGACCTTTTGGTGAGGGAACAAGCCCTTGGCACTTTGCCTGAGGACAAGAGGATCTGGTTAGCTGAGACAATATGCTACTTCAAATGAGTTGGGGAAGAAGGGAGACCTATACCTGGTAAGCAGGGCAGCCTTGCACAGGAAGGGGACCCCCCCCCAGTACTGCTCATGGGTCTAAAGGAACCCATGGTGGGCAGCACAGACTGCCACAACAGAATGTGTCAGTATCAGGGGAAGCAACTAGCCCAGGTACACACCCAGGAGCTAGGGTTAAATGTTTTTAATGCAATCAGTGGGGCCATGTGTCATACAGGTGTCCACGAAGGCAAGGTGGGGAGCCAGTAAGTGGGGAAAGACTATGCCAATAGGTTGTCTTAAGACAACAGGGGTACTAAATTACCATCCTGCAGATGTCCTGAGGGGGAAGGATTTGGTGAGGCAGTACCATATGCTTATGCAGTTACACGCAGTCAGGCTAGGCGACAAGCATGTGGGTTTGGTAGCCTGGGGGAGACCCAGACCAATTGCATACTTGCAGTCAAGACTGGTGAGGTGGTTACTTCAGGGAGGAAGCTATGCAGTAGCGTTGTGACTGAATGTGAGCCACAGCTGCTTGTGGGTACTGATGTTCTCTTGGACAGAGTGACTGCAAAGGTAGAGGCGAGTAATAGTTCCCAGGCTGACAGTGAGGCACCACTGTCAGAGGATGCCAGACTTCCTGTGGAAGGGGAGCAGGGAAGGGTTACAAGGAGAGTTGAGAAGGCTCAGCTCTCGGACCCTACATCGCAAGGCCTGAGGCAGGTAGCTAAAGGGGGGGGGGGGATCTGTATACTGGGGCAAAGGGTTACTATACAGAGTGGACCCCTGAGGGAGGGCTAAAAGGTGTGTACAGCAATTGGTAGTGCCTAGAGCCTACCGTCTGGCACTGATATTCCCTTTGTAGGTCATATGGGCATAAAACGTACAAAGAGGCATATTATGCAGAACTTCTATTGGCCTGGAATTTCCAGAGATGTAACTGGATACTGCAGGACCTGTGAGTAGTGCCAGAAGGTAGGCAAGGCAGGAGACAAGGTGAGAGATCTTTGGTGCTTTTGCCTGTGATTTGAGGAGCCATTTCAGAGGGTAGCTATGGATATTGTGGGTCCTCAGAGTACCCCAAGTTCCACAGGGAAAATGTATATCCTAGTGGTAGTGGATTATGCTACATGATACCCTGAGGCAGTGGTTTTGTCCTCCATTGAGGCAGAGAAGGTGGCAAATGCTTTTAGAGATTTTCAGCAGAGTCAGTTTCCCAAAAGAAATACTGACAGAGGAGCAAATTTCGTGTCAGACCTGCTGGCTTGTCTGTGGAAGTCCTGTGGGGTGAAGCACATGAAGACCACCCCCTACCATCCCCAGACTAAAGTCCATGCTACAGGCATTTGCAGATCAGTTTAAGAGGGAGTGGGACAAATATTTGCCCCATCTGTTTGCTTACAGAGAGGTTCCCCAGGAATCCACAGGTTTTCACCCTTTGAGTTGCTGTATGGGCATATAGGGTAAGGGGACCTCTAGATTTTAATTTGAGATGAGTGGGAAGGAGAGTGCGAGTTTCACAAGGAGTCTGTGGCATACATCCTAAACCTCAGGACAAGGCTCAGGGAACTCATGGGTTTGGCCCAGGAGAACCTGGCAGAAGCCCAACAGAAAAAGGTGTGGTATGACAGGAATGCTAGAGTGCTGTGGGGCAGCAGGTAATGGTTCTCATTCCTGTCAGACGCAAGCAGCTTGGGAGGGTTCCTGCAAGGTGGTAAGAAAGGTAAGTGATAACTACATGGTGGAACTGCTAGGCAGAAGGCAAGGGCACAAATTGTACCTTACTAACATGATGAAACTTACCATGATATGGAAGCCCTTGTGCTGAGTATTTGCAGTGGGAGTTTGAGGGAGATCTGGGGACTGATCTCTGTGAGGCTCGAGCAGACACCTCAGTGGAAGGGGGTAGCAATGTCCCCGCAGCAATCTACTACCCAGGTTCGAGAAATCCGAGCAGTGTTGCGGAATTTGGGGACATGTATCCACCTGGTGCTGCACCAGGTGGGTGCACCCTGATTTCCCAGTGAACAAGACCCGAAAAGCTTATTAGGCAGGCTCCTTATAGGGTGCCAGATCCAGAGGGAGAGGGGGTACAGGAGATGTTGGAACTAGGGGTGATTCAGGAGTCCAACAGTCCCTAGGCCTCCCCAGTGGTGCTGGTGCCAAAGTATGGCAGCACCAGGTTGTGAGACTTCAGGAAATTAGTCAGTCTGATGCTTACCCCATGCCTAGGACAGTTGAGGCCTTAGAGCAGTTGGGTGGGGCTAAGTATCTTACAACCATTATCTTACCAAGGGTTACTGGCAGATGCCCTAGACTCCCAGTGCTAGAGAGGGCAGCCTTTGTGACTCCTTTTTGCTTGTATTAGTTCACAAAGATGCCCTTTGGGATGAATGCCCCAGCGACTTTCCAGAGGCTGGTAGATATCCTAGTAGGAGCAGGAGGGTTTGCCTTTGCTTACCTAGATATTGCAATCTACAGCCATTCCTGGCCAGAGCACTTCAGCATGTCAGGGAGGTGCTGGGCAAACTACAGAGGGCAGGGTTGATCATTAAGCCGAGCAAATGTCAGGTGGGTATGGCAGAAGTCTCCTACTTAGGACATAGAGTGGGGAGTGGTAAGAAGGCCAGAACCTGCCAAAGTGGTAGCCATTCAGGCATGGCTTGCACCTGTTACCAAAAAGCAGGTGAGGGCATTTAAGGACAGCGGGGTACTACAGAAAGTTTGTTCCCCAGTTATAGTACCATAGCTGCTTCCCTCTCAGACCTGACAAGAACAGGCCAGATTAGTGTGGAGAACCCAGCGTGTGAGCAGGCATTCCGGAAGCTTAAGCTTTGGGAGGACCCCACCCTGTGTTAGCCAGTCCAGATTACAGCAAATAATTTGTACAGGTGGATGCTTCAAACCATGGGGTGGGGGCTGTACTTGGCCAGATTTCTTCAGAGATGAAGAGCACCCAGTGGTTTATCTCTGTTGTAGGCTTTGACCCAGGGAGGAATGCTATGCAGCTGTAGAAAAGGAATGTCTAGCCATAGTGTGGGCACTGCAGAAACTTCAGCCTTATTTGTATGGAAGAAAATTTACTTATGACAGATCACAACCCTCTAACATGGTTAAACAGCCAGTCAGCAAAATGCCAAGTTGCTAAGATGGAGCCTGGGGTTGCAAGCATGTCAGTGCAGCCCTGCAGGAGTAGCAATGCCAAAGCAGATGGGCTCTCAAGACAGGGAATGGGGTAGGTATACTCAGACCTAACCCTCTCAAGTGGCATTTTTCAAGGGTCACTTGAAAAACTAGCTTTTCTCGGGGGGGGGGGGGTGAAGACTGGTGGAGATGGGTGAAGGCTGCCAGCCTAGCCAGATAGAACGTTCTACATAATTCTATAATTTGTAAATATGAATGTGAATCACAGGCTTGTCTTAAATGAAAAAAATGCTGTTACAAAAATGTGGCAACAGTGCTCTCTACTGACCCAGTAAAAGCATGTTGCGACCCTTTGATCTAAAGTCTGCTCTGGCTGGGTTAGATAAAGGCTTCCTGCCTACTGTTTTAAGGCTAAAGTTAATTACCAGAATTTACATGTGGAATGTCCTTTATTGCTGTACGTGTAAAAGAATGTAAATGCAGTTTGTCAGCCTGGGAACACCAGGAAAGTGTGAAATGATGTAATGTTTTATCAGAACTGCAGTTTCAATTTAAACAGTGAGAACCAGAGGTTAAGCATTTTTTGTGAAACATCCAACTCAGCACTGCCTTGTGCTCTCTATGCAAGTCATTTTAGAAGTGTGTTCTTTTAGCAATAGCTAGAAAATTAGAAAGATTAGACTGTTTTTCTGTGATGGCAGAACTGTACTACTGATTTTATTTTAAGTATTTGTGTGATCTGTGAACTCTTGATTAGCACTGACTTTAGAAAGTATTGTCTTGTGGGTTTAATTTATTAAATATTTTGAAACCTTTTAACTGTGGCTGGTTTTGTATAGATAACTTAAGCTCTAGAGTGCATTGCATATTTAGTTTGCTGTCCAGGTCACTCCAAATAAGCTTTGACTGTTAAGTCACATCTACCAGTTGGATAATATTGCACAGTAATTGGACGCCCTTTTAAGGGCCTTAGAGTAGCTGATTATTAGTGGGTGGTGGCAGCTGGTACCATAGTCTGGGTAAAAAGGGGCACAGCTGGAGAACCTGTGCCAGCCTTTCCCAGAAGTTGGTGTGGTTGTGTAAACTCTTATCTGTGTGTTGGCTACTTGGGCAGGGACACGAAGTACTGGTTGGACAGAGGGTGCTGGGGATTTTAGCTTGCCCACTAGGCTGAGATCTGGACCCTATAGCTGTGCCAGTGGGGAGTCTTATTGGGGAGCAAGGGAGTGATCAGCCCGGACTGACTGCGATTTCTGTGTACTCTAAAGGGAAATTGTACTTTCCTGTGTGTTATCCTTTGCTCTCATATGAGACACCCTGTCTGGTGTTAGTGGTGAGGATTGAGTCTCCTTGATTGCTGGGCTAGGGCACGGGTGTTGCAGCCTCTATCTTTTGGTTTTATGTAGTTTTTGCAGACTCTGCAATGCATGCCAGCAGCCACTACTGGCAGTCTTATTTTGCTTTAGTATTTCTGATTTCATTTTGTAAGGGAGTTGTCTTTTTATCTTTGCTTTTTAGAGCTACTTTGTGGTGGACATTTCTTGGATGTAGGCTTTCTCTTGCTTGTACATGTACTGCAGTTTATCAGAAGGTAGGATGAAAGATGCTCATCAACACTGGATGCATGCCCTCTGCATAGTTTTTCACTTATCGCATTTTTATCCTCTGCTAGCCAGGTACTATTGGCCAGTTGAACTGTAGATGTGATGGCCATTAGTTAAGTAATGAAGGACATTTAAAAGTTGAATTTGAGGAACAGTACTGGACTGCTGGAGTAGAAAATGTTTAAAGCAGAAGCAGTCACTTATATAAATTCTGCCAAAACACAAGTTTGTGTTTTTCTTCAAAAATTCTGAGTTGCAGCAAACTTGGAATTTGGATTTAGTTTGTAGGAGTATGCAGTGCAGTATTAGGAATTGATTTCTAGTCAATGTCCAAATCATTTTTGTATTGTACGAGTTTCTGCAGATTTGAGGGTAGAACTGCAACAAATAGGCTGAAGGAGTCACAACCATAGAAACTGTAGTAGTAATCATTTTCGCCATTACTCATTGCCAAAAATTTTTTTTAATACTTTGGTCAAGCTATTTGTGGTGGTTTGAAAGTAAGTATTTAAATGCTTCAGCTTTGTAGAGTAGTTTCTATTCTGTAAGAGACTTCATCAGAAGTGCTTAATTGTAGTTTTGGTGGTTGCAATTTCTTTATCCTGTGTTTTTACTAGGTGAGTAATGGCAATAGAAAAGCTGTTGCATGATCTGTTTGAAGTTCAGTGAAGCAGTAGTCAAAGAAAACTCTGGGATGTGTTTGACTCCAGTCTTTTTGAAGATCATCTTAGAGAGAACTTAATAAAACAGCTGGCTAGATGCTTTTCCATGGAAACTTGTTGTCTGCAGCACTTTGGAAATCATACCAAGAATAGAGTTGTAATTGATGCTAGTGGTTTCCTTTGGAAATTGAAAAATGTGTGAATGTATTTCATAGAAAACTAAAGCAGTCATTAACTCTGTTTTCAGGTAAAAGAAGGTACAACATTAAGCTGTGGAAGACCTTTACAGATTGCTTTAATTGCCTGCCTATAGCAGCTATTGTGGATGAGAAGATTTTCTGTTGTCATGGAGGTATGTGAAGCAAGCTTTGCATTGAGGCATATTTGCTGCACCACATCTATTAGAATTCGTTAACAAGGCTTCATCGTTCTTTGGATAAATGCTATGATATTTGAGGTGAACTTATGCAGGGAAGTAGGTAGAGTAGACTCCCTCTTAGCCACCTATCTCTAACTGGTCATCAAATTTCTGCCATACCCGTAGCAAAAGACACCAGAGAAGAACAGCACTTCTGTCTCTTCTAGGCTAAATGCGACATTTGAGTTTTAGACTTCATATTCTCTAGAAAAATGCATGCTAACAAGTCCTGTTATTTTAGCTCATTTATAACCTTTAGATGCTGTTTTGTATGCTTTCTGATTAACCAACCATTTGTTTATCCAGCCTAAGGTCCGGTCCCAGCAATCCCTGATAAGGGAGTCTACTGTAGTGCAGACTCATCATAAATCACTCGTGGAACCTGCTTTAGTCATCAAGATGACCTACCAGTGCCTACTATGTATGATGGGTACGGCTTCATCCCTGTATGTTCTCATTGGCCTAGTTTTGTCTCCTGGCTGCCAGTGTCAGCTTAGGTTCATTGCTGGCAGTATTGCTATGAAGTCTACAGGCAGTAGTTGTATAGCAATTGAAAGTAATGGCATCCAGGGTTTTTGCAGCTTTCTGCTAAGCAGTAAAATATTTTGCACACTTGCTAAGAGAATATTTGGCATGATTAGTCTTGGAGCAATATTTAGGTTGCTGGATTGCTTTGACTGAAGGACTGGGAGTTGCAGCAAGAAGAGCAGTGATAGGTGTAACAGTGCCTTAGGGAGTGCTATTGGGGCCAGTCTGAGATGAGTATACTCTTCAGTGTGCTCCACTGTACTAGAAGAAACATCTGTTTGCAACACAGCTGCAGCAGTGGTAAGAATAAAGTTGAAAAGGCTGTTTAGTTGGGCAAGAAAGGTGATTAAGGTTTTATAGAAGCAACGTATTGCTTTTGGGCAACTTGGGCTAATATTTGTTGTGGGAGTAGAGCTAATGGCAGCACAGGAAAAGTACTTAAGATGTTTCACACATGGACTTGGACAAACAAGCATAAGATCGCTTATGTAACAGTGTAATTTCTGGGAGAATACTCAAGAAGCAGGGACAAAATGCTTTTGCTGTTCCCGGCATTAGTTTGGCAACACTTTTTTAGTACTTGTAGTTTGAGGTGAAGCTGCTGGAAGAAGTCTAGAGGACGTCAGAAACCTACATGGGATGGAGGGGACAATATGCTACTATCCACTTTCCACTTGAGACAAGAAGATAAGGGGTGGTCTGATATGGAGTGCATACCCTCATATTAGGGAAGATGTGAAAGGGGGTTATACTGAACAGGAGGAGTAGAGAATGGAGGTGGAGGCGCAGACAGCAAATTGCAGGAACTAACTAGTTCATTGGAGCAGTAGTACTTGGAGGATTTGACCTTAAGTGCATCAGGAAGGGTGGAGGTCCAACTTAAATGTCAGACCTATGAAATGTGGAGGGTGTCTGGTTTCATTGAAAGCTCATTTCACTGAATTTGAATTCACCCTACCAAACTGCTGAAATTTCAAATTACTGAACTCCTTTCATCGAATCTCATTTCACTGAAGTGAGGTACCGGCACTGTGTTGTAAGGCAAGTACAAGGTATATGCCTTTTTCACCACTTGCGATCCTGGAGTTGGTATATACAGTTGGGGGGGGGCACAGCCCCCCCTCCTAGTTTGGTTTTGTATTTCAGCAAAAGCTTCAAAACATTTCAAGCTAGACATGCATACTTACACCACCAATGACTAACTCTTTACAGAAGACAATATAAACCCAAACTAAGTGGGGGGAGCTTGTGCCCTTACACCCCAGCTCCAGGATCACACTACATTCCCTCCCAGGCCTTATCCAAAAGGGCAGAAGGGGGGGGGGGTTCCTTAAGTCCCAGAGAGCTTTTCCAGACGCACGTGGTGGTTCTTTCCCCAGGGGCCGAGGGGAAGTAACAGTGGAAGACTCCACGCAGCAGAGGGTTCCGCAAAACCAGGGTGACACGGATTCTTGGTAGGCCTTTTCAGCGCTCCTGAAAGGAGGTCCATCCCTCTATCTCTGGAGGCAGTGTGGGGTCGCTTTTCATTCTACCCAAATGACTGGCTAAAAATAAGACAAATGGGTACAAACTATTACATGCAGAGGTTATTACATACCCCACTTAGAAAATAATTCAGTCCCAGATGTTCCACCCAATCAAAGGGATTATGCAACTTTTGAGGTGCAAAAGTTGCTAAAAAAAAATGTCCCTGCTGACCAAATTGGATCCTTACTCAAGGTTCTTTTTAGCTCCAAAAAAGATGGGACTGGAGGCTCATTTTTGATCTCTGCAGACTAAAATCCCTAAAGAAGTCTTTGGATGGTGACTCTCTCTTCAGTAGATGCTCACTTTTCTGGGAAAAGATTATTGGGTATGCTCTGTAGATCTCCAGGATGCATACTACCACATAGGCAGGCGATCCAGGCGACATCACTACCAGTTCTGAGTTCTGCCCCAGAGTGTTCAAATGCATGGCAGTAGTTTCAGCTCACTTGAGGCATCTAGGATTCCAGGTGTTTCTGCACTTGGACGACTGGCTCCTAACTGCTAGTACCAATCATCTGCTAATGGTGAGAGACTCTACCATTCATCTTTGCTCTCACCTAAACATCACAGTAAACTTTGAAAAATCTGCCTTGTTGCCATCACAACATATTCTTTATAGGAGCAGACTTAAATAAAAAACAAATGTGAGCCAAGCTTCCCCTCACGGGTTCAATCCTTACGTCAGCAAGTCAAAAACCTTTTAACCAAAAAAAAGTGCAAGCAAGAGTTGTTTAGGTACCATATGCGGCAGCAATAACCTTAATGCCCCTAGCTTGTCTGCACAGGAGGATTCAGTGGCTACTTATTCACCCAGTGGTCTGTCCATGCTTGAAGTGCCCATGTCTCACAAGGTTATCATAACAGTGCAAGAGGGATCTGCACTGGTGGCTTCACTCCACTCAAGTAGTTTCACGCTAACTGTGTGTCTGCAACCAATAGCCACGGTGACCACGGATGCTATCCAGATGGGGGTGGGGGCATTATCTGGGAAAGACTGTTCAAGGGGTATGGCAGTAACACGAGAACCACTTGCATATCAATGTCCTAGAGAGGAGAGCAGTGCTTTTGGCTTTACAGGTGTTCCAGTGCACCCTACCACTAGGAACAATTGCAGTTGAGACGACATGTTAGTGATGTGGTACATAAACGAGGAGGAACAAAGTCTTACTGTGTGTCGAGAGTCCCAAAGGATATGGCAATAGGCAGTTTCTTCCCAATGTTTTCTAGCAGCAATGCACATCCTGGGGAAGTCTCTAATAGCAGACAAACACAGCAAAGCCATTCTGATGCCTCCCGAGTGGTCCCTAAAACAAAGTTGTGTAAAAGATTTTCTGCAAGTGGGGCCAGCCTTGCTGTGACTTCTTTGCCACGTCCATGAATGCCAAATGCAGCAGCTACTTTGCCTTGATCCCCCCCTCTCTGGGGGAGCCACCGAGGGATGCTCTTGTACACAATTGGCCCCAGAGTCTCCTCTACACCTTTCCTCCATTTCCCTTGTTCCCCAAAGTCTTTCAGAAAGCAAGCACGTTGAGGAGCAGTTTGATGCTCCTTGCCCCATACTAGCCTAGTGAGATTTGGTTCCCTTTTCTATGGCCCTATCTCCAAGAGCAGCAGTGGATTCTGGACCCAGTTCCAGACCTCTTGATTCGTCCCTCAGGGGACTCTCCTCCCATCGTTTCAAACCCACAGATTGACAGCTTGGCTGGTCAAGTTCCACTCCTAACCAGGCTCCCAGACATTTCCCCAGCAGTGAAACATTTTAAATTTCGTCCCACAAGGCTTCAACTAGAAAATTATATTTTAGCAAATGGAAAAGGTTTTCCCAATGGACTGTCGTCAACCACATTGATCCTTTTACTGCCCCTATAACAGCTGTATGAGACTTTCAAACTAAACTTTTTGATTAAGGGGCAGGTGCAGCTTCATTTAGCTGCTATATCACTTATATTGGAGAAATGGGACTAAAAATCATGTCCCACAGGCTTTGCAAAGCTTTCTTGAATGGTACCTTCTTGCTAAGGTCTCCAGTGAAAGCCACCAGCACCATGGGACCTCAAGTTTGTTTGCTTTGATCCTTCCTTTGAATCTGCATCATGGCGACTAAAATTTTTAACGTGGAAAACTTTCTTTATAGCCATCACATCTGCTAGATGGCATCAGAACTCCAAGCTTTTCAATATTCCCCCTTGCATGATTTTTCAGTCTCCCTAAGAACTGACCCTTCATTCCTCCCGAAAGTATGTTCATAAGCAAAATTTAAATCAATCCATCTTGCCTGTTTTTCCCCCAAACTATGGCAACAAATCAGAGTACAAATTTACACCAATTGGACGTGCAGACAATTACAATTCTACCTCCGTAGAACAAAGGAATTCAGGAAATAAGAACGGTTTGTATCCTTTTCATATAAAAAGGGTGCCCCCATATCAAAGGTCACACTCCCAAGTGGCTTACTAATTTATAACTTTCACATACAGATCTCTGAATAGAGAACTTCAGGAAAAATTAAAGGGCCACTCCACAAGAGCTGTAGCAACCTTGTCGGCCTTTCAGGCAAGGTTACCCAAGTATTCAGTTTGTGCAGCAGCTACATGGGTATGCCTCATACCTTTATCACTCATTACGAAGTTTATTTGGCCTCCAGGAACAGGGCCTCCTTTGAGTCCACTGTTCCAGAGTCTTTTCCCTTGAGCCACCCAGGAAAGAAGGTGCTAGGGCCGCTGTCCCAACCAGCAATGAATGAAGGGGGAGATGGGACAAAACAAGTTATGCACTCACCATAACATTCCATGTTTGTTGCCCATATCTCCATTCTTGAGTCCCACCCTCCCTCCTCCAGCCTTTGCTCCTGGAGGATTGCGAGGTTTATTGCCAACTGGAACTGTTCTCTGAATCTCTTCCTTGGTTATTTTTATTGGACATGGCTATATGTTAGTAGTTATAGTGTCTGCAAACAAGGTCTGGGTAAACTTCCTTTAGCATAATAGGATAGGGTATAGCCTCGAGCTGGTGGAAGCTCTCGAGACTTTTGTATAGGCAGAGTCTGAATAGATTCTCTGTTCTGAGCCCAACCAGCAATGAATGAAGGTGAGATGGACAACAAACATGGAACGATGTCCTTCATGGATGCATCTGCAGTCATAACAAGTGGGTTGTCCTGTCGTCAGGCAGCCCTGCAGTCGGCCGGATTCCAAAGTCCGGGTCCGGCTTCGGCTGATGTCGCACTCCACCCGACGTCATCTCTGTTGGTCTTCGGGTATAAAAGCATCAGCCGACGCCATTTTCCTCTGTCTTTCTTGCCGCGTGGCGCCCGAAGCAGAAGCTGTTTGCAAGTGCCTGTCGGTCGGATCCAGAGATTACTTCTACCGAATACTACTTCGAAGACTTCTAAAGCTAAGTACCCCGTTGGGGACTCTTTCTTGCCTCAGCCGATGTCAGAAAAAGTTAACAATTGTTTAACCTGTGGGAAACAAATACCTCATAAAGATTTCCACTCTTACTGTCTGCCTTGTTTAGGCCCAGCCCACGACGTAGCAGCCTGTTCGCCTGTGCTCTTTCAACCGATTTAACGCTTAGGCGCCGGTCGGCGTTTGCAGAACAGTTTTTCGGTACTGATTTTGCGTACATTATGCCGTCGGATCCTCCGACTACCCAGTCTTCCAAAAGCGCAAAGATAAAGACCGACACTCGGGTCCGCGGTTTCGGCGAAACCACGGTAAAGCAAACTGCGAGTGTCTCGGTTTCAGCCGAAACCGAAAACTGATCTAAGCACAGCTGAACCTATTCTTACTACTGAAGCCCCTGCTACAACTCTTGAATCGACCTCAGAATTTTTACCCACTACGGTGGTTGACTTATCAGACACCATCCCTTGGATGTCTCTACCCCAGCACGTGGTGCTGCTAGGCCTCCAGCAGCCATGTCCATTAAGGCCTTCGCCAGGGCTAAAGCAGCCAAGACTACTAAATCAGTGCCTGCTAAACCCCCCACATCCAGGCCCTCTTCTAGTTCTCAAATGCTTTCTTTGGCAGAAGATTTAATTTCTTTAATTAGCGCATCTCAATCTCACCCAGACAGGGCCTCTCAGCCCCCAGAGAAGAGACCTAGGGCAGAGCCCCCTGAGCCAGTGTCTTCTGATGATTCTGCTCATGAATCAGACATAACTGACCAGCCAGAGGCTCCCTTCTCCAATTTTGAAGATTCTGATGCTGAAGAATCCATTCCTGCTGCTTACCCACCAGAAGAATTCTCCTTTGGGGAAACCTTGCATGCCATGCGAGAACAGTTCCAATGGCAGCAACAGGATTTTTCAGACTCCAGAAAAAGACTTAGAACCTTTCTGCACCTCCCACAGCACAGGCCCTTAGCTATACCTCCTGTTCTATCTGTGGTGGATGATGCTTTTAATGATGTTTGCTCCGCTCCAGATTCTTTACCCCCAGCCCCTGCCAAACCAGACAGATTTTACAGGGTGCCAGATACTCATCACCACCTTTACAAGGCCCCACTTGCAGACCCAGAAACTATATCCCAGGGTCCCAAGGCAGTAGCCGCGACCACAGCTAAAAACCCTATTCCTTCTGAAAGGGAAGCAAGGTCATTAGACAGATGGGGTAAAAAGGTCTACACTTCAGCTACTCTCTCAGCTAGAGCTTTAAACTGTCAGTTTCACATGATACAATACCAAGAGTTTATGCTTGATCAGTTAACTAAAAAACTAACCACTGATGAATCTCTTGATAAGAAATATGTATTAGAGATGGTAAATAACATACAACAGGTTAGCAACCATTCCTTAAAATGTGGCTATGATGCACTGGAGGCTTCATTTAGATCAGCCATGACAGGCACAGTGATAAGAAGGCATGCATGGCTAAAGGAACAAGCTTTACCGGATCATGTTAAAGCCAAGTTGCTAGATGCTCCTATGGACAAGACAAGTTTGTTTGGTACACCTGCCCAGCAGGTTATGAAGAAAATGGAAGAAAAGGCAAAATCTGTTCAAACTGTTAAAGATTTCTTGCAGGTTCAACCCCAAGGTTTAGCAGGAACTGGCCTGCCAAAAATTGGTCCTTTCCTGACTCCACAAAATTTCAAAGGGGCAGGAATAGACGTTCCAGAGGCAGAAACCAACCCAGAGGAGGTGCCTACAGAGGACGACAGTGGCAAGGTAACAACAGAGGCACAGACACAGCCACTGCCACTACATCAGCACAACCACAGTGACTTAATCCTAACTCCGCCTACCAGGGAACAAATAGCAGCTCCTCTAGGCGGAAAGTTAACCTTATTTTCAAAGAACTGGCACTACATAACAAAAGACAAGTGGATTTTACAAACCATAGATCAAGGTTACGGTTTCACTTCCACACTTTACCAGTCAAAAGAGGAATGCCAAATCTACCTCCAAATCAAAAAACAGAGGCTCTACGCCAGATAATGGAGTTAGCCAACATGAGAGCTGTGGAAAGAGTGCCAACAGCAGAACAAGGAAAGGGGTTCTATTCCAGACTATTCCTAGTTCCAAGAAAGGAAAAAAGTTGGAGACCAATTCTCGATCTGTCCACCTTAAATACATACATCATTGTCCCAAAATTCAAAATGCTGACCCTACAGCAACTTCTTCCCATGCTGGGCAAGGAGTCTTGGCTGGTAACTCTAGATCTCAAGGAGGCATACCTGCACGAACCCATTCGACCAATCTGCAGAAGATACCTCAGATTTCTTGCAGGATCAGAGCACTATCAATTCTCAGCATTGCCCTTTGGCTTATCTACTGCGCCCAGAGTATTCACAAAATGCCTGGCATCAGTAATCGCCCATTGCAGACTACAGGGAATTCAAATTTACCCATACCTGGACGACTGCCTGCTACAAGGGGACAACAAAAGCAAGCTGACAACAGATTTACAAAGGGTCATTTACTTGCTACAAGGACTGGGATACACAGTCAATTTACAAAAGTCAAGGCTGATACCATCCCAAACAAGGACATTCTTGGGCGCGGAATTGGACACAGTACAACAAATGGCATTCCTGATTACAGAAAAACAAAAAGAACTTCCACGTTACTTCTTGGCACTAACAAAACTGAACAAGTTAACAGCAAGAAAATTTCTGCAGGCCTTGGGCTTCATGGCATCATGCATAATCTTGGTCCCATTTGCCAGACTACATATGAGGAAACTACAGTGGTACCTAAAGAATTTATGGTCCCAACACAGACACAGTCTAGAAACAGAAATCCCACTAATTCCATGCTTAAAACAGGAGTTCCTATGGTGGGCTCAGGCATGCCAGTCAAACCCAGGCCTACCCTTTCGCAGATGTCAACCAAGCCACACCATCACAACAGACGCTTCAGACCTAGGATGGGGGGCCCACATGCTGGACAAATGCGTGCAAGGATTGTGGACACAGGATCAACTTCACCTGCACATCAATCTAAAAGAAATGCTGGCAGTAAAACTGGCAATCCAAAAGTTCAAACCATTCCTCAGAGGGCCAGTTGATGATGAGGACAGACAACACCACAGTCATGTGGTACATCAACAAACAGGGAGGCACTCATTCATACCCCCTATGCAGAATGACCTTGGAGCTGTGGACCCTGGCACTCAGCTACAACATTCAGTTACAGGCAATATTTGTACCGGGGAAAGACAATACTCTAGCAGACATATTAAGCAGAACCACTTCGGATGCCCACGAATGGAAACTGCACCCGGACATCTTCAAGACCATCTCAAAGAAATGGGGAATGCCACAGATAGACCTATTCGCATCACCTCTCAATCACCAGCTCGAAAATTCTGCACAAGGACATTCCATCCACTAGCATGGAAAGTGGACTCACTCTCCTTCAACTGGAAAGGCCTAACAGCATATGCATTCCCACCTCTTCCTTTGATACACAAGGTACTACTAAAAATCAAGGAAGAACGTCCAAGGATAATCCTGATAGCCCCAAACTGGCCAAGACAACACTGGTACCCACTACTGAAGAGCATGTCTCGGAACAATATGTGGCCAATACCCCTGATGCCTTTGATGTTAACTCAGAACAACTACAGCATCATACATCCAAACCTAAAAACGCTACAACTGACTGCATGGAACATCACATAGCAGCAGCTAATCCAGAACTTTCTCATAGAGTTAAAGACATTATTCTTGAAGCACGCAGACCTTCAACAAGAAGGAACTATGCTGGAAAATGGAAAAGGTTTATCATTTGGAGTACCGAAAGAGGAAAAGATGTGTCAAACATAGATATGCCTAACATTCTGGAGTATCTGGCCGAACTTCTTCATTCAGGCCTGTCCTACTCCTCCATCAAGATACATGCATCAGCTATTTCAGCAGAATACAGCTTTGATCCACCTGTTTTTTCGCACCCTTTGCTCAGGCAGTTCCTCAGAGGAATCAAGAATGTAAAACCTCCAAGGAAACCACCATTACCAGCTTGGGATTTAAACTTTGTGCTAGAAAAGTTGACACTATCACCCTTTGAACCAGCAGCAACAGCAGACCTACAACACCTGTCATGGAAAACTGCTTTCCTACTGGCAATTACTTCAGCAAGGAGGGTTTCAGAACTACAGGCCTTAATGGCAGTGCAACCCTTCCTAATCTTCCACCAAGATAGTGTCCATGAGGACTAATCCTACATTTATGCCCAAGGTGGTATCCAGAGTATCTTTGAACCAGGCAATCCACCTACCTACCTTCTTTCCCAACCCACAAAACAGAGGGAAAGAATACTGCATACCTTGGATGTACATAGACAGCTACGCTACTACTTAGACACAACGAAAAATAGCAGAAAGACTGACCAACTTTTTGTAGCCTATGCAACAGGAAGGGAAGGAAAAGCTATTTCCAAACAGACAATCTCCAAATGGATAGGAAATTGCATACGATACTGTTACTCCTTACATGGAAAACCAATTCCACAGAACATAAGACCTCATTCTACAAGAGCAACAGCCACTACCACAGCCTTCTTACGAGGAGTGGCAACCAAAGACATTGAGGCGGCTACTTGGACCTCCGTGCATACATTTGCCAAGCATTATAATTTGCCTTTATATTCCAGATCCCGAGCAGGGTTTGCCACTGCTGTACTGCAAGGGATCCTAAACACACCATAATCTATTTTTATCCTCCTCCCCTAGTTGGCTATGGTATTCTACCCACTTGTTATGACTGCAGATGCATCCATGAAGGACATAGTACAGTTTTGTACCTACCATAAATGTAGATGTCCGAACTGGATAGCATCTGCAGTCAGGATTACCCTCCCTCCTTCCCCTCTGTGGTACTCCTAGGGTGTTTACCCTCCTAATAGCTAGCTGTTGGGGGGGAGTCTTTTATGGTGTATTTGTTTGTATATATGTACATATATGCTTATTGTTGTGTTTACCTCGATCTATTTGGAAACATTGGCATCTATCCAAATTTTAGCCTGCAAGAGGGCTACTGGCATCTGGGGCAAGAAACACTGAGGAAAATGGCGCCGGCTGATGCTTTAATACCCGAAGACCAACAGAGATGACGTCGTGGAGTGCGACATCAGCAGCCGGACCCGGACTTTGGAATCCGGCCGACTGCAGGGCTGCCTGACGACAGGACAACCCACTTGTTATGACTGCAGATGCTATCCAGTTCGGACATCTACATTTATGGTAGGTACAAAACTGTACTTTATGGTGAGTACATAACTTATTTTGTCCTAGTGCCTCAGTAGACAAGGGCACTTGGTGCATGAGGCAGTTTTACAGCCCTCAACCCTGGCAACTACTTGGACTAAAATCACTGATAATCCCCTCCATGAGACCCATGGTTTCAGTAAAGCATGTCCTGCTGAGTTAAAGCCCTTCTACAGATAGTCTAGATTCTCACTTTGTGGGTGTGCCTTCTATTGATAGGTGAGAGGAGCAACATCAACCTTGGTACATAAAAACAGCAGAGGTTTGAAATGCTACTGCAAATGGCAGGGCTAGGACTTGAGAAGTGGATGTCTGGTATCTTGCCTCAGTGTGAGCTGGTTGGACAACCTCCTGCTTTCTCTCAGGAGCTGATGAAGTTGGCTCTGGAGTTCATACTGCAGCTATAATCAGAACATAGCAACTGTTCAGCATAGCCTGAGGAATATCAATCTTTTGAGGCAAACTTGTTTTATATGGACCAGATGTTTCCCCTGCGATGCATATTAGATGCTGTAGACTATTTGTCTCCTGTAAATGGTGGATCCCTCTGCAGAACAGTTCAGTTGGGAAGCTGAGGATTACTTTAATGCCCAGAAATGGTAGAGAGCTTGTGGCTTTTAATATCCAAAACCCTTATATTATTTCTGCATTGGTTGAAGACCTAGGGGATGCATTCATCAGTGCATCTCTCCCTAACCTTGACCAATTCAACAGAATTGTGGATTTTTGAAAGTACCTGTAGAAACTACATTGCATATCTGCCATAGGTGTCAATGGCTTCAAGCAAGGGCTCTTTTGGGGCTCTGAACAAGATTTTTTTCCCCAAATCAGCAGAGTATATTCTACTTGTGTTGGGAAGATCTATGCCTTTGCCATCCTGGCCTTCGTGCTGTGAACAGCCAGAGACACGTTTGGACCATGCTATTCAAAATTGAAAATGAGGCTTGAGAGACTGTCCTGAGTGAGCTGTGCAGTCTTCCCAGGTTAGCAAGAATTCTGTCACATGTAGCTGTGATGCAGTGGGATACTTTGTGCAGTACAGCAGGACCCGGGGCAGTCTCATGATGTACATCTTTTAAGGACACAGACCCTGCCAGATCATTTGGAAGCCCATTTTTCAATGGCCTTTAGAAGTGGAGATGCTTTTTTGGAAATCAAGCTAAGCACATGTTTAAAATCGAAAAGGGGAAGACTGCAGTTATTGAAGCAGCTTTCACCTCCTTGTCACATAGAAGCTTGTCATTAACAGGAAGAAAACATTATGCAGCCAAAGGGAAGAAGATCTGCTCAAGAGAACTGGAAGCTGGCCAAAAGGGGAAGCCTAAGGGCCTTTAAGGTTGGGACATTACAAGAGAATAAACTGACACATTACAGCTCTTCCCTCCCCACTCTTACCCAGTCTTGCTGACTTTCTCTCATTCTATGTATGAAAGGTAATTTGGTGCCATATTTTGAAAATGGGGGGAAAAATCAAGATTCTTGGGTATCTTGAAGGTATAGGCTGCCTTCTGTAAAAAGGTGAGGGTTCTTTGGTATCCCCTTAGTTGTAAGAGCTTTGATGTAATACCGATGTTACTGGACCTTCTAAATTGTTAGGGGGAAGTAGAAGACAAAAAGCAAGCCACGTAGTCCTCTACTATGCTACCACTCGTGAAATTAAGTGGAAATGGTACCAGGCAGCAAACTGGAACAAAGTAAAAATCCAAAAGTGATCCAAAAAGAGTTTATTTCTTAAGCGCTTTTCGTCTGCTACTAAAGGCAGACTTCTTCAGAGTAAACTCATCAAATTACACACCTGACTTATACTAAAAACATAATTACCTAATTATTCTTATATCACAATCATTACAAAATTAAAGAAACAGTAGCTAAAATGAATTTAAAACTGAAAATCATATACTATTTACATAAATTGCAGTAAAAAACTCTTACAATGTATATTCTCTTACAATATATATTCTATTTACTACCTTTTAACATACAAATAAAACATATATATAAATATATATATGTGTTACATAGTAAATCAACTTTATGCATTCTCAAACCCAAAATCACATAACAATGTTGTTGGATGAGTTCATAGATGTATATTACACTTAGTTTAGTTTAAATTCCATATTAGTATAATAACTTATATAACTCTAACTTTGTCTCATGGTCTAAAAAGACCCTAATTAATAATTTATGGCTGTTTTCATATTATTTCATATCTATCTTTTTAAACTAAGTAAACTGAGTATGCACCCTATAGAACATGTTTCATTGAGCCCTGGAGGGTGGTATGTTTCCAACCTAATTTGCCATCGAAGTTCCAACGCTAATAATTTTAATGAGGCTGGACCACCTCTACTGTCTTGCTGAACTTGGTCAATACCAATAAATTTAAATTGATGGTCTGGATTCTCTGAAACATGTTTGGCTAATGCGTTTGTTAGCTTTCGCTTCCTGATAGCATACTGATGTTCGTAAATTCTGTCTTTGAATTTACGTTCAGTTTTCCCTATGTAAAGGGATGTACAGTTTTGGCATATGGCTAAGTATACTATCAGTTTGGAATTACATGTATATCTATGTCTAAGTTTGAATTCACCTTTGTTCGTCTTAAACCTATTTGATTCTATAATGAACCGGCAGTAATTGCAGGTATGACATCTGAACATACCTGGGGTTCTCACCAACATAGGTTTCATTTCGAACCAAGATTTAAGGTTCCTACCTCTTCTATATGTCACTGAAGGGGTGGAACCTAACTTGTTGGATACAGTCGAGTCTACCCCAAATAGTTGCCAGTTATTCTGAATGATTTCCCACAGAATGGTACTATCAACTGAGAATGTGGTAATAAATCTGGGAATGTCCAAATTGTCTACTCTCCCAGAACGCACTAAACTTACAGCTGTTACCGTACTCTCTAACGCTCTCATTTGCAGAAGTGGCACATAAAAATTGTTGTTCCTCTTAGTGGAGATCTCATCTATAAGTTCATTTACTAAACTACAGGGATACCCCCTACTGAGAAACATAATTTTAAGTGTGTTACATTCTTCTATGAAATCTACTTCTCTACTATTAATTCTCGCTGCTCTAACAAGCTGCCCTTTCACTACTGCACGTTTTTGTGTGTAAGGGTGACAGCTTGTGAAATGTAGTAGAGTGTTGGAGTAAAGTGGTTTCCTGTATATTTTAGAAATGAAACATGCCGTGTTCATATCTTTAGTTAGAAGAATGTCCAAATATGCCACCTCAATGCTGCTGAACGATGAGGTAAAAGTGAGAAAATCGGTGGAATTGTTCAAATATTCAATGAATGAAGTAGCATGGTGTTCATTCCCGTTGAAAAGAATGAAAATATCATCCAAATACCGGGTATAGTAGACCAACTGGTCAGAAAATGTAGGATTATTCAAGATGAATAGGTGTTCCCATTGCGCCATTACAAGGTTGGCCACGCTAGCTCCATAAGGTGAACTCATCCCTACTCCCACCTTCTGCAGATAAAAGTTGTCGCCAAACATAAAGAAGTTCCTTGGTAGTGTTAAATCCAGTAATTCTGCTACCAATGAAATAACATCACTCCTAGCCTCCCTAGCTCTTAACCTGTCACAGACCCATTCAATAGCTATATCCAGAGGGATACTGGTGTATAGATCTTTAACATCTATTGTCAGCAAGTTGTAATGTGCTTCAAAGTGTATATCATTGATTTTAGATAGAAATGTCCATGAATCTTTGCAGATCTGTGACTCCATAGTGACGTACTTCCTTAAAATGTGGTCAACAACTTTAGCGCAAGCATAGGTGGGTGATCCACGACTGTCTATAAGTGGACGCATGGGAGGATCATTCGTGTTCTTATGTATTTTCGGTATCCCGAATAAGGATGGAATTCTAGGGTGAAGCGTGGTCATGTAGATGTACTGTTCTTGGTTAATCCTACATTCAATGTACATCTCTTCTAGATGGTCTTTAATTACTTTGTAGGCGATGTTAATTTCATTTTTTGAACTCAAAGCATAAGCTTCAGTGTCCAAAACTGATAACATACGTGTGAAATAATCACTGTTGTCAAAAATTACAACTCCTCCACCTTTATCGGGTTTACAAATACGCAAGTTGTTCATTTGGAGAGACCGAATATTCTCTAGTTCTTCACTATTTCTGTGTGTCATCCTGATGTTACGGTTCTTTATGTGTCTCCTGATGTCAAGTTCACACATCAACTCAAACATAGCTAGAAGTGGATGGAGGGGAGGATTGAAAGTACTGGAAATATGTAACTTATTATTATCCATTAGGTAAGCTTCCCCTCCCATCATCAACTTAAAATTAAGTTTACGTGTGAACAATTTGACATCAATTAAAGCTTGAACTAAATCTATATAATGTTCAGGTACATAAGTTAGACCTTTTGCCATTAAGTCCGCCATGTCCACTGAAATATCAACATTAGCCAAATTGTAAACGTTAAAATCACCTATTGAATTAGTGATAATAGTTGGTCCATAATGTGTGTATTCATGACTCAACTAAACATCTTCTGTCTCCAATACAAGGTCATAATTCCTAGGGGAATTTGTAATGTACGTTAACGGTTGTTCCTCAGTGGATAATGGTGGTTCTGGCGTTGGCGTTGTGCTTTGGGACGTACTCCTAAAAAATTCCCCTCTTCATGATGTGAATCCCGACTGTTTGTATTGTGTGGTTGATGGGTGTCTACGTTGTTTTTATTCAACAACCTTTCACTCCTACGTAGTTCATTGTGGGGCTCGGCTGTCTCACTATCTTGAAAAACAGTCTGTTCCTCACCCCCATATCTATTGCTGTCAGGTAAACTGTTATGGGCATGGACAACACTGGCTGGATTCATATTAGCTCCATTCCCACGTATGCTACCTTTCCCCTTCCAAACCTTACTAAAATGAGGTTTAGGGTACGCTAAGCCTTCCTTATATGCCTTGGAATCCCTTTCAAGTTTCTTAGATTTAATCGCCTGCAGTTTAACCAAGTGTGTGTCAATATTCTTATATAGTTTACTGTACTCAAAACTGTGGCTCTCAAATCTCATGTCAGTTTTAATCTTATCATCCAACATTGTTGCTTCACTATTCAGTTGGTCAATTTGTAAAGCATAATGCTTACACATAAGTTTCAACAAGTCAAACCCATGCCTATCATACATATTACACAGTTCAACATGAAATTCAGAATTAGCGATTAATCCTGTGGGATATTGAAAGTGCCTTAAACCTTTGGGCACTATTTTCCTAGTTAAGCATTCATTGAAATATGCAATTTCAAGTTTTAATTTTTTAATTTTCAACAATGTACTATCAAACTCTTTCAAATTATTATAAAATTCTAGATCAGCATTGTCATTTTGTAAATTAAATGTCACTTGTTCATTGTTGAACGAAGGATTGTTAATCCATTTGAAATAGTTAGGTACAGTGTGCTTATTAACACTCACCGATGCTGGTTCATACGCATTACTTCCTGCCATAGTTGGGGTGTTTGAAGTTGGCGTGTTTGAAGTTGACTGAACAATAGTCCCATTACACGGAACATTGTCGCTGGGTATATCCTCTGTGGTGGTTGGAAAAAGTTCCCTTCGATGTACGACAAATGTACTAGATTCACGCGACGGTAAAGAGTCAGGTTTATCCATAACGAAAGTTGGCTGTATTGGTTGAAGAAGTTCGTCGTCGGCTGGAATTCTCCTCCGCCTTACTTGGTTAGTGTTACCTAACTCTACTACGGTCGTGACGTTTGGAGCAACCAAGCTCGACATATGATTGGTGGACTGCTGTTCAGCTCGCAAAGTCGTGTTCAAACCATTATGGGACACATAGTTACCCACACCGTTGCTCCCCGAAAAATTGTTGGTCACATTATCCTTGTCGAGAAATGTTCCTTGTAATGTACGATGTTGTAAAGGAACTGTATCAAACCCAGGTTTCATGGTAATAACTTTAGGTGTGTTATAAATAGTCAGTGTTGTTCGTTGGAATCATTTTAGTAGGTAATAAAATACTTTGTGCTTTTTCCAACCTGTCTATACGTAACAACACTGCTTCTAACTTACATAATAGTAAGTCAAATGAATTGTTCTTAATGTTCCGTTCATCAGAATTGGTAATTGTTGCTGGCTGGTTATCAGAAGTTGATACCGTCCTTACTTCTGAATTCTCGGATCTTAGTAGTTCCGGCGTTGCATTCGGGAAACCACTGGCTGGCTCACATAGAGACTCAGACGTCATACTTGAGAAATAAAAACCAACTGTAGAAAAAGACAAAAAGCAAGTCACGTAGTCCTCTACTATGCTACCACTCGTGAAATTAAGTGGAAATGGTACCAGGCAGCAAACTGGAACAAAGTAAAAATCCAAAAGTGATCCAAAAAGAGTTTATTTCTTAAGCGCTTTTCGTCTGCTACTAAAGGCAGACTTCTTCAGAGTAAACTCATCAAATTACATACCTGACTTATACTAAAAACATAATTACCTAATTATTCTTGTATCACAATCATTACAAAATTAAAGAAACAGTAGCTAAAATGAATTTAAAACTGAAAATCATATACTATTTACATTGCAGTAAAAAACTCTTACAATGTATATTCTCTTACAATATATATTCTATTTACTACCTTTTAACATACAAATAAAACATATATATAAATATATATGTGTTACATAGTAAATCAACTTTATGCATTCTCAAACCCAAAATCACATAACAATGTTGTTGGATGAGTTCATAGATGTATATTACACTTAGTTTAGTTTAAATTCCATATTAGTATAATAACTTATATAACTCTAACTTTGTCTCATGGTCTAAAAAGACCCTAATTAATAATTTATGGCTGTTTTCATATTTCATATCTATCTTTTTAAACTAAGTAAACTGAGTATGCACCCTATAGAACATGTTTCATTGAGCCCTGGAGGGTGGTATGTTTCCAACCTAATTTGCCATCGAAGTTCCAACGCTAATGATTTTAATGAGGCTGGACCACCTCTACTGTCTTGCTGAACTTGGTCAATACCAATAAATTTAAATTGATGGTCTGGATTCTCTGAAACATGTTTGGCTAATGCGTTTGTTAGCTTTCGCTTCCTGATAGCATACTGATGTTCGTAAATTCTGTTTTTGAATTTACGTTCAGTTTTCCCTACGTAAAGGGATGTACAGTTTTGGCATATGGCTAAGTATACTATCAGTTTGGAATTACATGTATATCTATGTCTAAGTTTGAATTCACCTTTGTTCATCTTAAACCTATTTGATTCTATAATGAACCGGCAGTAATTGCAGGTATGACATCTGAACATACCTGGGGTTCTCACCAACATAGGTTTCATTTCGAACCAAGACTTAAGGTTCCTACCTCTTCTATATGTCACTGAAGGGGTGGAACCTAACTTGTTGGATACAGTCGAGTCTACCCCAAATAGTTGCCAGTTATTCTGAATGATTTCCCACAGAATGGTACTATCAACTGAGAATGTGGTAATAAATCTGGGAATGTCCAAATTGTCTACTCTCCCAGAACGCACTAAACTTACAGCTGTTACCGTACTCTCTAACGCTCTCATTTGCAGAAGTGGCACATAAAAATTGTTGTTCCTCTTAGTGGAGCTCTCATCTATAAGTTCATTTACTAAACTACAGGGATACCCCCTACTGAGAAACATAATTTTAAGTGTGTTACATTCTTCTATGAAATCTACTTCTCTACTATTAATTCTCGCTGCTCTAACAAGCTGCCCTTTCACTACTGCACGTTTTTGTGTGTAAGGGTGACAGCTTGTGAAATGTAGTAGAGTGTTGGAGTAAAGTGGTTTCCTGTATATTTTAGAAATGAAACATGCCGTGTTCATATCTTTAGTTAGAAGAATGTCCAAATATGCCACCTCAATGCTGATGAACGATGAGGTAAAAGTGAAAAATCGGTGGAATTGTTCAAATATTCAATGAATGAAGTGGCATGGTGTTCATTCCCGTTGAAAAGAATGAAAATATCATCCAAATACCGGGTATAGTAGACCAACTGGTCAGAAAATGTAGGATTATTCAAGATGAATAGGTGTTCCCATTGCGCCATTACAAGGTTGGCCACGCTAGCTCCATAAGGTGAACCCATCCCTACTCCCACCTTCTGCAGATAAAAGTTGTCGCCAAACATAAAGAAGTTCCTTGGTAGTGTTAAATCCAGTAATTCTGCTACCAATGAAATGCAATTACTGCCGGTTCATTATAGAATCAAATAGGTTTAAGACTAACAAAGGTGAATTCAAACTTAGACATAGATATACATGTAATTCCAAACTGATAGTATACTTAGCCATATGCCAAAACTGTACGTCCCTTTACGTAGGGAAAACTGAACGTAAATTCAAAGACAGAATTTACGAACATCAGTATGCTATCAGGAAGCGAAAGCTAACAAACGCATTAGCCAAACATGTTTCAGAGAATCCAGACCATCAATTTAAATTTATTGGTATTGACCAAGTTCAGCAAGACAGTAGAGGTGGTCCAGCCTCATTAAAATTATTAGCGTTGGAACTTCGATGGCAAATTAGGTTGGAAACATACCACCCTCCAGGGCTCAATGAAACATGTTCTATAGGATGCATACTCAGTTTACTTAGTTTAAAAAGATAGATATGAAATAATATGAAAACAGCCATAAATTATTAATTAGGGTCTTTTTAGACCATGAGACAAAGTTAGTTATATAAGTTATTGTACTAATATGGAATTTAAACTAAACTAAGTGTAATATACATCTATGAACTCATCCAACAACATTATGTGATTTTGGGTTTGAGAATGCATAAAGTTGATTTACTATGTAACACATATATATATTTATATATATGTTTTATTTGTATGTTAAAAGGTAGTAAATAGAATATATATTGTAAGAGAATATACATTGTAAGAGTTTTTTACTGCAATTTATGTAAATAGTATATGATTTTCAGTTTTAAATTCATTTTAGCTACTGTTTCTTTAATTTTGTAATGATTGTGATATAAGAATAATTAGGTAATTATGTTTTTAGTATGTCAGGTGTGTAATTTGATGAGTTTACTCTGAAGAAGTCTGCCTTTAGTAGCAGACGAAAAGCGCTTAAGAAATAAACTCTTTTTGGATCACTTTTGGATTTTTACTTTGTTCCAGTTTGCTGCCTGGTACCATTTCCACTTAATTTCACGAGTGGTAGCATAGTAGAGGACTACGTGGCTTGTGGCTTGCTTTTTGTCTTTTTCTACAGTTGTTAGGGGGAAGTGCTAGAGCAAGAAAGTGCAGGGATGTTCTTCATTCCACATTGCTGCAGTCCTAACTATTGGGTAGTCCGCTGTCCAGTCGGCCCGAATACCAAAGTATATGGCTGACGTCGGTCAGGGCGCATTAGACTGACGTCAGTACGTCAGGGTACTAATGCGCATGACCGACGTCATATCCTCAGTCTTTTTTGCCGCATGGTCCGATGCAGAAGCAATTTTGCGAGTGCAGGTTGGCGTTCTGAAAGTTTCTGAAGCCAGAGTTTCAGACCGAATCAAAGTTGGCCAAGTACCCGCTAGAATATTTCGGTTTTTCTTGCCTCAGTATTTAACCGGATGTCAGAAAAAGTGAATAACTGTATTTCTTGTGGGAAACAGATACCTCATAGGGATTACCATACTTTGTGTATACCTTGTTTAGGGCCTGAGCACGACGTTGTTGGATGCCGCTCTTGTGCTAGATTTAACAAACGCACTATTAAGAGAAGGTTAGACTGTGCCAGGTTAGTGTTTGGGAAGCGTTGTAATTATAAAATGCCGCCGGATGCTCTGACGCCGCTTCGCTAAAAAACGCAAGGACAAAACAGCAAAGCCTAGAGTGAAGAACCGACGGTCCCAGACGCCGGTTCTTTAGAGGGCTCAGTGGAGCCGGAGGTTTTGCCAGGTGTTTCTTTGGAGTCTCAGGGAGAGACTTTACTGTTACAGGATGTATCCTCTCAGGAAGTAGGCCAGGCTGAGGGGCTTCTCAGGTGGCTGTTCTTCCCTCTCTTCCTAAGGTGGTCAGAGCCTCCCTTCTGTTTCCAAGGCTTCTTTGAGGGGCAGGCCGAGTTTTGCTTCAGTGGGGTTTCTCCTAGTGCTTCAGGGTCTTTGCCTAAGAAACATATGCTTAAAATGGCAGTGGATTTGATTACTATGATAACGGGTTCTATGCCCCCTCCTGATAAGAGGCCTAGGGTGGAATCTGAGTTTGAGAGTTTTGAGCAATGCTCGGAGGCTTCTGAGTCTTCGGCTGAAGACTTGCAGGAGTACCCTCCTTATTCTGATTCTGATGTGGATGATTCTACTCCTTCAGCTTCCCCTCCTGAGGATTTTTCATTTTCAGAGACTCTGCATTCCATGAGGGAGCATTTTAAATGGGAAGGTCAAGATTTCTCTGATTCCAGGAAAAGGCTTAGGGAATTCTTGTTTTTACGCCAGCACAGGCCTTTAGCTATACCTCCTGTTTTGAATGTGGTGGAAGATGTTTTTGCAGAGGCTTCCCTGAATCCGGATTCTTTGCCTCCTGCCCCAGTTAAACCGGATAGGTATTATAGGGTGCCTGAAGCTCATAAGTATCTTTTTCCGAGTCCTAGGGCAGACCCGGAAACTGTCTCTCAGGGGCCTAAAGGTGTGAAGGCCTCAGTTGTTAAAAATCCTGTCCCTCCTGATAGAGGCAAGGGCTTTGGATAGATGGGGAAAGAAAGTGTATACTTCTTCCACTTTAGCCATGAGGGCGTTGAATTGTCAGTTTCACATGTTAAAATATCAGAATTATCTTCTTTCACAGTTGAAATCTAAGGTGGATGCTCTGGCGGAAGGTATTGAGTGTAAAGAGTTGCAGGATTTAGTTCATGTGTCTGAACAAGTGGGTAAACATTCCTTGCAATGTGGTTTTGATGCTGTGCAGGCCTCCTCCAGGGTGGCTGCCACTGGTTCTGTTCTTCGTAGGCACGCCTGGTTGAGAGATCAGAACTTAGCTGAGCATGTTAAGACAAGGATTTTGGATGCTCCTTTACAGTCTGATGTGTTGTTTGGTTCGCCTGTGGAAGCAGTTTTAAAGAAAATGGAGGACAAGGCTAAGTCTATGCAAACTGTTAAGGATTTTTTGCAGGTGCAGCCTCCGAAGTTTAGTAGAAATTGGCCTGCTAAGGGATGGACTTATCCTGCTTATGATTCCCAGTCTAGGGGTAGGTCTAGACGTGGTAGGGGCAGAGCTCAAGGTGCTTTTAGGCCTAGGACAGGGAGTTCACCTGCTCAGACTTCTGGTGAGGGCAGGGGTCAGTCCTTTCGTAAGCAGACCCAATGACCTGCCTTTTCAGCTGCCAGTACCTTTTCGCCAAGACAAGAGGCTCACAAGCAAATTTCTCAGTTACTCCAAATAGGGGCCATTCAGCCGGTTCCTGTGCCAGAAAGGGGCCTAGGATTTTATTCTCGCCTGTTCCTAGTACCGAAGAAGGGGAACACGTGGAGACCAATTTTGGATTTATCTATCCTCAACACTTACCTGGACATTCCCAAGTTCAAAATGTTGACGTTACAACAGCTTTTACCTCTGCTGGGCAAAGATCACTGGATGGTAACTTTAGATCTCAAGGAAGCTTACCTTCATGTGCCTATAAGACTAAGTTGCAGAAAGTATCTGCGTTTTCGAGCTGGAGATTCTCATTATAAGTTCTCTGCATTGCCCTTTGGCTTATCTACTGCCCAGAGTATTCACAAAGGTTCTGGCTCCAGTGATAGCTTACTTCAGGCTAAAAGGAATTCAAATCTATCCTTACTTGGACGATTGCCTGATTCTGGCTCAAGAAAAGGAAGACCTTCTACAGCATTTGGAATGTCATAGCAGTGCTAAGATGCCTAGGGTATTCTGTGAACGAAATAAAGTCCAGTCTAGTACCCTCTCAAGACATGTGCTTTCTGGGTGTGAGACTGAATACAGCAGCCCAGATGGCCTTTTTAACCCCGGACAAACAAAAGAATCTTTCCAGTTACTTCCATCAACTATCTCTTCAGTCCGGGCTGACTGCAAGGACAGTCCTTCAAGCCTTAGGGTTCATGGCATCTTGTATTCTGGTGCTTCCCAATGCCAAACTGCATATGAGGAAGCTAAAATGGTATCTCAAAAATGTATGGACACAGCACTGCCAGGATTTGGACACTGTCATTCAAATAATACCTTGCATTCAAAAGGAATTTTTGTGGTGGGCTCAGGAATGTCACCTAAACAAGGGACTCTCTGTGACCCGGCCAGAGGCGAGTCAAATTCTAACGACAGATGCCTCGGACATTGCTTGGGGAGCTCATCTAAATGGAAAGTGGATACAAGACAAGTGGCCTGCCAGACTACAGCATCTACATATCAACATGAAGGAGATGTTAGCAGTCCAGTTTGCATTAATGGCTTTCAAGGAGTTACTTCTTCCAGGGCAGGTGTTGATTCTAACAGACAACACAACTGTCATGTGGTACATCAACAAACAAGGGGGAACACATTCTTACCCATTGTGCAGGCAAGCAATGATTTTATGGGAGACTGCGCTAAGCTTGAAACTAACTCTTCAGGCAAGGTTTCTGCCGGGAGCACAGAACTCCTTAGCAGATTTGTTAAGCAGACAAATCATGGATCCCCACGAGTGGAAACTGGATCTTCATGTATTTCAAAAGTTGACAGTGTCCTGGGGAACTCCAGACATAGATCTGTTCGCTTCTCCACTAAACCACCAGCTGCCAAAGTTTTGCACAAAGAGGTTTCATCACACAGCTTGGAAAGTGGATGCTCTTTCTTTCAGTTGGAAAAATCTTCATGTGTATGCGTTTCCACCTCTGCCTCTTCTTCCAAAGGTGCTTCTAAAGGTCAGACAAGACAAGCCAAGGATGATTTTAATAGCTCCAGATTGGCCTCGGCAGCACTGGTACCCATTACTGAGGAGTCTGGTAAAGAAGCCTCCATGGCCTTTACCCTTGATTCCACATCTGTTGTCTCAGAAGGACGGTCGCCTGCTCAATGTCAAGCTTCACTCTCTTCATCTAACAGCCTGGCATATTCTGTTTTGAAAGACAGCAGGTCTCAACTTCCTCAACAAGTTTTAAATGTGATTATGGAAGCCAGAAGACCTAGTACAAGGAAAGTGTACAGAAAAATGGAAGAGATTTTTATTTTGGACTGCAGCAAAGAATTTGGAGATTTCGGAGCCTAATTTGAGTGTGGCTCTTCAATATCTTACTGAGTTATTGGACAAAGGTTTGTCTTTCTCTTCCATTAAGATTCATGCTGCAGCAATTTCAGCTCACTATGATTGTGACCCACCATTGTTTTCACATCCTTTGTTCAAGCAATTTCTTAGAGGGGCAAAGAATATAAGACCCCCACGTAGAGCTCCTACTCCTGTTTGGGATCTCAATTTTGTGTTTGAGAAACTTACTCTACAACCTTTTGAGCCTGCAGCTACTGCTGAACTGAAATACTTGTCATGGAAGACTACTTTTTTGTTGGCCATTACTTCTGCAAGAAGGGTTTCTGAGTTACAGGCCCTTATGGCGGTTGAGCCTTTTTTTATTTTTCATAAGGATAGGGTATCATTACGTACTAATCCTTCCTTTATGCCTAAAGTGGTTTCTAGTGTGGCTTTAAACCAAACTATTCATTTGCCTACGTTTTATGCAGATCCCCAAAATAAAGGGGAAAAGATTTTGCACACTTTAGATGTACACAGGCAATTGCGTTATTATTTGAGCAGGACTAAGGATTTTAGGCAGTCTCAGCAGTTGTTTGTTTCTTTTGCTTTGAGTTCTCAGGGCAAGCCTGTGTCAAAACAAACTATTTCTAGGTGGATTGGGTTTTGCATTGCATTTTGTTATTCCCATCATGGCAAGGAGATTCCAGCTGGGATTAGGCCTCATTCCACTAGGGCTACTGCCACTTCAACAGCTTTTCTAAGGGGTGGCAACTAAGGATATTTTGGAGGCAGCTACTTGGAGTTCAGTGCATACTTTCTCTAAGCATTACCACCTTCCTCTCTACTCTAAGTCTAGGGCTGGTTTTGCCACAGCTATTTTGCAAGGCATGTTCTCAGCTCCTGCTTCCTTATGATTTGCCAGCCTCCCTTACCTCTGCTTTGGGATTCTACCCAATAGTTAGGACTGCAGCAATGTGGAATGAAGAACATAGTACAGTTTTGTACCTACCATAAATGTAGATGTTCGAGGATCCACATTGCTGCAGTCCAATTTACCCTCCCTCCTTCCCCTCTGTGTTTAGGGGTGGTTGTGTAGGTGAGGTTATATTCTGCTAATTTTGTATATTTTGTATATATATATATATATATTGGTGCAGATATGTTGGGAGTTTTTGGTTTTTGGCCTTATCTTTTCAGGGTCTTCTGACATCTGGGGCAAGAAAAGACTGAGGATATGACGTCGGTCATGCGCATTAGTACCCTGACGTACTGACGTCAGTCTAATGCGCCCTGACCGACGTCAGCCATATACTTTGGTATTCGGGCCGACTGGACAGCGGACTACCCAATAGTTAGGACTGCAGCAATGTGGATCCTCGAACATCTACATTTATGGTAGGTACAAAACTGTACTTTGTACTCGAGATTTTTTTCAAGGAGATGGCAGTTTGAGTCCAAAATTAGGTTCATCAAGGCTAAGCAAGTGTTTCCTCATTCTGAATGACTTTGCAGATATTTCCGCTTCCCTCAAATGCCCATTATGACACTAAACCTAAAGGATGCCTACCCCCACATACCCATTGTCAGAAGTTGGGCAGCTCCTTGTATTCCAATTTGTTTTGCCCTTCTGTTTTCTGTACCCAGTGTGTTCAGTGTGCCTGGCTATAGTAATTCAATTGCCTACTGCAGGACCAACAGTTCATTTACCCTTATGTGGATGATGGCCTCATTCAGGCCCTATCCATAGAGGTGATGGCCCTGAACACTCTATCCCCAATTGCTTCCAAACTGTGGGCAGATGTTCATCGTGCATACAGCTGCAGTCATTACAGATGGGGTTATCCTGCCGTCAGGCGGGTTCTCGGTCTGCCGAATTCCAAAGTCTAGGTCCGGCATCGGTTCTTCCCTGACGTCAGTGCGGCAGGGGTATAAGAGGCAGCCAACGCCATTTTCTTCAGTCTTTCTTGCCGCGCGCTGCCCAAAGCAGTTCGCAAGTGCCAGTCGGCCAGCTCCTGAGATTTACGAAAGTATTTCAGCCGAAGCCTTCTTGAAAGCTAAGTACCCCATTGGGGAAACTTTTCTTGCCTCAGACCGATGTCAGACAAAGATAATTGCATTTCATGTGGGAAGCAAATACCGCATAAGGATTTCCACTCTTTCTGTATACCTTGCTTAGGCCCAGACCACGGTGTCTTGGCCTGCCGTTTTTGTGCTAGATTCAACAAGCACACTAAGTGCCGGGTGGAGTTCGCCCTTCACTATTTTGGCAAAAAATGTAATTGTATTATGTTGTTGAATACTCCCGACTCCAGTTTTGAGCAAGACACGCAAAGATAAGGACCGACATACGAGGTCCGCACTGTATGAGACCACGCTAAGACCGACTACCTGTTCGGTGCTCAGCGAGGCGCCTACGCAGCCCCTGAGTACCGATGACACTACATTACTGGTGTCTTCAGTACCCAAGGTCGCAGGCTCCTCTGTCCCCATTCCTACTGCAGATACCGACGCCACTCTTGGCGGGGAAACGCAGAATTTAGACAGGCCTGCCATTTCTCAAGGTATCTTCAGGCCTTCCTCCTTTTCTATTAAAGCTTTCACTAAATCTAAAGCAGCCATGAAAACCAAAAAACAGGGTCCTCAGACCCCCTCTCAAGGCCCCATGCCTAAAAAGCAGATGCTTAAAATGGCTGAGGATTTGATTACTCTTACCAGGGGTTCTCAACCCCCCCTCTGACAAAAGGTCCATATTAGAGGAAGACTACCCTTCCTCAGATCAAGCTTCTATTACCTCAGAACAATCTGAGGACCAGGATTATGCCTTTTCTCCATTCGAAGACTCTGGTGCAGAGGAGTCTATTCCCTCTGTCTCCCCCTGAGGACTACTCTTTTGGGGAAACCCTGCATACGTTGAGGGAACACTTTCACTGGGAAGGCCAAGACTACTCAGATTCCAAGAAAAGGCTCAGGGAATTTCTTCTGCTCCCCCAGCATAGGCCCCTGGCTATCCCTCCTGTTTTAGATATATTGGATGATGTGTACACAGAAGCCAGCCTTAATCCAGATTCTTTGCCTCCAGCTCCTGTTAAACCAGACAGGTATTACTGGGTTCCTGATTCTCACCAGTTCCTACATAAGCCATACTGCTGACCCAGAAACTTTCACAGGGTCCCAAGGGAATTAAGGCCTCTACTGCTAAAAACCCATTACCTTCAGAGAGATTCCAGAGCTTTAGAAAGGTGAGGGAAAAAGGTGTACACCTCTGCCACTTTAACCATGAGGGCATTAAACTGTCAGTTCCATATGTTAAAGTATCAACAGTTTTTGATATCTCAGTTGAAAAGCAAAATGACACAACCAGAACAACCAGATTTAAGAGTTGCAGGATTTGTTGCATGGTGCAGAGCAAGTGGGTAAACATACCTTGCAGTGTGGTTTTGATGCTTTAGAGGCCTCATGTAGTGTTACGGGGTCTGTTATACATAGGCATGCTTGGCTCAAAGAGCAAACCTTACCAGATCATGTCAAAGCTAAATTATTAGATGTACCTCTTCAAAAAGATGTATTGTTTGGTGTTAAAGCTGAGGGAGGTACTAAAGAAAATGGAGGAAAAAGCGAAATCAATGCAAACAGTGAGATTTCCTGCAGGTACAACCTCCACGTTTCAGCAGAAACTGGCCTTCAAAAATTGGTCCTTTCCAGCCACGGACAGACCTCAAATGGGCAGATACAGACACCCAAGGGGTAGAGGGCAACATCAAGGATCTTTCAGAGCCAGACAGTGGCAAGCACCAACCCCAAGAGGTGGAGAAGATAGATCAGTCATTTAGAAAACGGGCACAATGACTTCCCCCTACACCTGCCAAGCAAAGCTTTAATGGCAGCACTTTTGGGAGGAAAACTGGCATTCTCAAAAAATTGGCATATTGTTAAAGACAAGTGGATTCTGGACATTATAGACAGAGGCTACAGGTTTTACTTTCACACCCTTCCAAAAATGAGAGGCATGCCAAACCTGCCACAAAATCAAAGGGCAGAGGCACAAAAACAAATTTCAGCTCTCATGGACATGAAAGTGATTCGAGGTACCTGCAAAAGAACAAGGTCAAGGGTTTTATTCCAGACTATTCCTGGTACCAAGGAAAGACAAAGATTGGAGACCTATCTTAGACCTATCCATCCTAAACACATCTACAGGTGACAAAGTTCAAGATGCTCACATTACAGCAGCTTCTTCCCATGCTGGGCAAGGAATCTTGGCTGGTAACATTGGACCTCAATGAGGCATACCTGCATGTCCCTATCAGACAAGATTGCAGAAGATGCCTCAGATTTCTTGCAGGTTCAACCCATTACCAATTCTCTGCATTGCCCTTTGGCTTATCTACAGCGCCCAGAGTGTTTATGAAATGTCTGGCCTCAGTAATCGCCTTCTGCAGACTACAAGGAATACAAATCTACCCATATCTGGACGACTGCCTGATCCAAGCGGACAGCATGGACATACTACTGCAGCACCTGGCGTTTGTAACAAAACCGAACTTCCCGGGATGGACAGCGAGGACATACTACTGCAGCACCTGGCGTTTGTAACAAAACTGAACTTCCCGGGATACACGGTCAACAAAAAGAAATCAAAACTAATACCCTCTCAACAAATAATTTTCCTGGGTGCCAGCTTGAAAACAACCACCCAGATGGCCTACCTCACGCCAGACAAACAAGGGCAACTGTCTCAATACTTCAGCAAAATGGCAACTTTCACCAGGCTAACTGCAAGGAAAGTCCTGCAGGCTCTGGGATTCATGGCATCTTGCATCCTACTAATCCCATGTGCAAAGCTGCATATGAGGAAACTTCAATGGTACCTAAACTTATGGTCTCAACACAGCCACAGCTTGGAAACAATTATACCACTCATTCCATGCCTTCAAAAGGAATTTTTGTGGTGGGCTCAAGCTTGCCAAAGAAACACAGGTCTCCCTTTCTGTGTACCTCAAGCAACTCAAATCATCACAACAGACGTCTCAGACTACGCCTGGGGAGCACACATGACAGATCAGTGCATTCAGGGAAAATGGTCCCGAAAAGAGAAGCACCTACACATCAACCAAAAGGAAATGCTAGCCGTGCAAAATGCTATTATGACCTTCAAAAGACCTACTGCATCCAGGCCAGCTATTAAGGACAGACACCACAGTGATGTGGTACATAAACAAACGGGGGAACTCATTCATACCCCCCTGTGCAGGCAAGCCATGACCCTATGGAACACAGCACTGGAATTGCAAATTCAACTACAGGCACAATTCCTGCCAGGGAAGGAGAAAACACTGGCAGACAACCTAAGCAGAAATATGACAGATCCACACGAATGGAAGTTGCATCCTCAAATTTTCACAAATAACTCTGGCATGGGGGCAGCCAGACATGGATCTCTTTGCTACCCACAGAAATTACCAGTTGAAAAATTTTTGTTCAAGGACCTATCATCCACAGGCCTGGAAAGTGGACGCACTTTCTTTCTTTCAATTGGACAACATTGACAGTCGATGCCTTCCCGGCTCTTCCTCTGCTGCCCAAAGTTCTATTGAAAGCCAGAGCAGAGAGGCCGAAAATGATTCTCATTGCTCCAGACCGGCCAAGACAACACTGGTATCCGCTCCTGAAGAGCCTGACACATTCCCCACCATGGATCCTACCTCTAGTCCCTCTTCTGTTCCACTACAAAACCCTTCACAGCCAGCTCAAAACCCTAAATCTAGCTGCATGGAGAATTCCTTGATTTCCCAACACTCTCCTCTCCGAGGAGGTGCAGGATGTCATCTTGGAGGCCAGAAGACCTTCTACTAGAAAAGCCTACTCCGACAAATGGAAACGATTTTGTGCCTGGAATCAAGAAAAGGGTCAGAATCATTAGGTAATATACCTCAAATTTTACAGTACGTAGCTGAGATGTTAAACAGTGGACTTTCCTTCTCCCCCAAGATCCACGCTTCAGCCATTTCTGCACAATACAACACAGATCCTCCTTTATTCTCTCATCCTCTCTTAAGGCAGTTCCTCAGAGGGGCAAAGAATATAAAACCCCCAAGGAAACCACCAGTCCCTGTTTGGGACCTCAACTTCGTATTGGAAAAGCTGACCCTTCCTTCGAGCCAGCTTCTTCAACAGAACTACAATACTTGTCATGGAAAACAGCCTTTCTTCTGGCTATCACCTCAGCATGCAGGGTTTCGGAGCTATCACCTCAGCATGCAGGGTTTCGGAGCTACAGGCCCTCATGGCTGTGCAACCATTCATCATTTTCCATCAGGACAGCGTTTCCTTACGAACCAACCCTACCTTTATGCCAAAGGTAGTATCCAGTGTAGCTTTGAATCAGACTATCCACTTACCTACCTTTTATCCTAATCCACAAAACAAAGGGGAAAGACACTACATTCCTTGGACTTTCACAGACAACTTTGTTACTATTTGGACAGGACAAAGCCATTCAGGAAATCCGAGCAACTGTGTCCTATGCTACAGGTGCTTAAGGAAAGGCTATTTCCAAACAGACAATTTCAAAATGGATAGCCCACTACATACGCTTTTGTTACTCATTTCCTGGAAAAACTGTGCCTGCATGCATCAGATCCCACTCCACCAGGGCCACAGCTACCTCTGCAGCTTTCCTCAGGGGGGTCCCTACCAAGGACATTTTGGAAGCAGCCACTTGGAGTTCAGTGCACACTTTCTCCAAGCACCATCACCTTCCACTATTCTCTAAATCTAGAGCGGGTTTTGCCACAGCAGTCTTGCAGGGCATCCTCGCTCCTCCTAGTTCCACTTAGTGCTTACCACCCCTACTTAGCTTTGGTATTCTTCCCATTTGTAATGACTGCAGCTGTATGCACGATGAACATAGTACAGTTTTGTACCTACCATAAATGTAGATGTTAGTGCTCTTACAGCTGCAGTCCAGGTAACCCCCCCCCTCCCCTCCATCCCCTCTTAGGACAGGCCTTATGACAAACACCTCATCATACAAGCTATTTGGGATATTCTCTTATGGTGTATTTGCTTGCAACTACTGTTTTTTGATTATTCTATATTGCATGTTTGCATAAATTTGTTTTGCCTTCCTTCTGGGGGGCACCTGACATCTGGGGCAAGTAAAACTGAAGAAAATTGCGTCCGCTGCCTCTTTTATACCCCTGCCGCACTGACGTCAGGGAAGAAGCGACGACAACAGACGCCGGACCTAGACTTTGGAATTCGGCCGACTGAGTACCCGCCTGACAGCAGGATAACCCCATCTTTAATGACTGCAGCTGTATGAGCACTCTAACAATCTACATTTATGGTAGGTACAAAACTGTACTCTCCTGTATGCTTTTGAGCACAAAAGGAGTAGCTGTGATTTCAGAGATCCACTATGCCCTTGCCAGTTTTCAGTGCCCTTTATCCTCTGTTGGATTTTTTTTGTACACCTTTATTGAATTATCACTTGTGACCCAGGCAAAACTCCATGCAAGTCAAATGACAAACATGCTTCACACAACTATCATGTAACCTAAGCAGTATTAGAAATTGTTCAATTTCTGTTTTTTAAACCAACATTTATTAAATCATCACTTTATAGGCCGCCCTACATGTATATAAATGAAAAAACCACAGTGACATAATCCTAGTTGCAAGCATCACAAACCATACTGACACTCCAGCGGCAAACATACATCACTTAATCTAATTAATCTCTCACTCTGATATTACATAGCTCATTTAAGTCCTGCCTTTTAGACCTCATTCCTCCCTTGTATGTATTCCCATTTTTTCCTATGTAGTTTGCTCCTACACTTTTCTAAAGATCTCCATTTCAGTTTTATCTTTTACTACATTCATTACTTCCAGTGTAGTTGGTTTGTTTTTTGATTTTTCATTTTCTAGGAATCGCTTTCTTTTGGCAGCCGAAGCAAGTGCTTACCATGTCTGGGCAATTCCGATTCTGCATCATAGCTCAGAAAAATCTCCATTGTCAGATCATAGCTCAGAAAAATCTCCATTGTCTGACCAATCTGCCCACTCAGCATCTCACAGTGCATCTTGCAGGGGATCCTTGGTCTGCCAGCTCCCCCCCCCCCCCCTCCCAGAAAGTGTTCCAATAACCTTTCTTCCCCTTCACACCTCCGACATTATCTGCCTGAGAAATTCTCTGGAGTCTACTTGGGATATAAACACCTGTGTTGGGTTTTTATTTAGCATATGCCTTGGTGAAAGAACATAGGCCTATCTGATCTTTGACTGCCCACTACATGTAAAGGAATTCCTCAAATGTATCCCAAGCAATTAAAAACCAGAATCTGTGCACATCTGTGTGACTACTTTGGAAGATGTTCAAATCTGAACAGTCATTTGGGCAGGAATTTGAGGCAATCCAGCTGCACCCATGGTAAGAAGTTGGTGTAGATTCCCTTGTAACTTCTTGGTAGCTTCCCACTTTAGTTGAAAACTCATATGGTTGGCATTTCACTGCGTACAAATTGGCCTCCTGGCAGCAGCTCTTTGGACTGCATGATACAACTAAGTGTAACACTTGAAAAGAGCAAGTGTCACACTAACTTGGTTGAATCATACACTACCATGACAAACTACTGTAATTGTTTGCTAATTTTTAACTTAGTTTTCTTGGAAAATTAAGACATGTTAAACTTAATCAATATTTTTTCAAAGATAAACCTTCAAGTATAGGTTCATAGGTGTCTACTAGGCTAATGGCCCTGGAACCTTTAGAACCCTAGCCCATAGGATTACCTTGGTATCGTGCCACCCGACCTTAGTTCCCAGTACCTCTGTCAAGTAAAACCACTAGTGATCCCTGGGGTGAATTTTCTATTTCCCATCCACTCAAGATTTCTCTGAGGGCCAGTGAGGTTCTCTGCTTGACATGTATGGGAAGTCTATTCCATAGCAGAGGCAGTTTCTGGGTTATGCACCTGTCCTTCCAGCATGTTCTGTTGATTGTGGTAATGAGGTTGAGGTCTGTGGAGCGTGTGGTGCGGAGGGATTTGGATTTCTTTAGATGTAGCATTTCTAACAGCTGGGTCAGACATGGCTTTGTAAGTTAAGCAAAGATCGCCTGTAAGTAGGCGATATGAGACAGTAGTTTGAGTTTTTTTTCTGTCCATATAGGACAAATGCTTCAGGCCAAGGATCCTCTTTGTAAGTTACTTTTGCGGCCTCTCCAGTTGCAGGTGTTGAGTGAGGTACATGCCAAATGGGGCATTGTACTCTGGCCTAATGAGGGAAGAGCAGAGGGGAGACTACTTTTTTTTTTCCTGGATGCAAAACCCTTAGTAATGAGATGTGCCACATATGACTTTCAAACCACAATGGCAATGTGGTAGAGGTTGTTAACCTGTGATGTTAAGTTGTCCATCTCGCCTTCATTCTTGCTGGATGGGTTCGGAGCCGACCTCTGCTCCGACTCGGCCACTCTAAAAGCTGGAGAGTTGGTTCCACCGGCTCGAGGCTCCCCTTATATCCCACAATGCTAGGCGGTATTACCTTAGATCTCGTTTGCCGCTACAGCGATCGAGGTGTTTGGTTTCTACTGGCTTCAGGTTAGTTGTTATAGAGCTATTTATAGTCTATTTAAACCCCTTTAATTTAATCTTTTATACTTATTTCCCTTCACTTAGTGGACCTTGACCCTTTTTTTTAGTTAATCTTGTGTAAAGTGTGATCGGTGTCTGAGTGTGTGTGTGATTACACTTTCCTTGACAATGTCAAAGGACTCAAAGGTCTCAGGCTTCAAGAAGTGTGACTCGTGCTGTCAGAAAATGTCTGACAGACGGTCACACTTCTTGTGTGTACTGCCTGGGACCTTTACACCTGCAGGACTCTTGTGCTGTATGCCATGGCTTCAGCCCCAGAGTCCTGCAGGAAAGAAAAAACTAATATTGAGAGGTTTGCTTAAGCCTGAGGGTTCCCTTACTGCTGCTTCGGGCAAACCCTCGAAGGCTTCTAGGTCCTCGACTCCAGCTTCTGAGTCGAGGCCTAAGGCTTCGAAACCTCATACTGCATTGGCTCCGGCTGGAGCAGATGAGTCTCCAACTACAGCTTCTGTGGTTCCCTCGGCTCCGGCCGGAGCCGAGGCATTGGAAATTCCTGAGTCGGCTCCGATCAGACCATCGGAGCCGACATCTAGAAAAAGGTCTAGGTCACCGTCCCTTGGCTCCGTTCATTCGGCTCCAGCGTCTCCCTTGCTGTCTGAACGGAGCCATAGATCTCACTCCTCTAGGTCGAGGCTTTCAGATCATGACCTTCAGAGGGTAGTGAGTCGACTTCTTAAGTCCGAGGCACTGGCCCAAATGCTCCAGAGCCCGACTCATCAGTCGATGCTTGAATCTGTCCCTCAAAATATTCCTCCTCCGACTCCTTTGAGTTCGGAGCCGGGGCGTTTCGGAACAGAGACTGTGGTAGCGTCAGAACCGATACAATTGTCTTCGGTTCCGTCGTCGGCTCCGATTTCTTCCTTTTGAAGAATCTCGGTTCCGTCGTCAGCTCCGATTTCTTCCTTTGAAGAATCTCGGCGGACTTCCTCGCCGGCTCGAGGGTGAGTGGCATCGGACCCTTGTCCGACCCCGCTGTCCCTCTCGGTGCTTCGGCGCTGGTGAGTTTGGCTCCGACATCAGCCTCGGAGCCATCACTGTCTGTGCCGAGGGAGGTTCTCAGCTTTTCAGAGCAGGGACCTCTGGCTCTGCCTGACAGGGGTGCGTTCGAGATCATGCGGAGTGTGTTGGAACCTGGTTAGTCTCCACAGTCGGCTCCGTCCGCCCCTCCCTCCTCGGTGCCTCAGGTTGTCTACTCACTCCCTCATCCCAGACCGCAGAGAGCTAGCTCCTCAAGAATCCCCTGTGGGGATCTCATCCTCTTCCGAGGCCTCCCCCGAGTTGGTAGGTGAGCCCCCTAGGAAGAGAAAGTGTAAGAGGAAACGCATAGACTCACCTGAGTCTGTCACCTCTGACACAGATTTAGAGGATTCCGAGGGTTCCCCCCGTTCCCCTTCTGAAGATGTCTCCTTTGCAGACATTCTAGAGATCCTGAAACAGAGGGGAAATTGGCCAGCCCTTAACCCTTCGGAGGATGAATCTGTGTATCTTGAGGCGTTTGGCTCTCGCCCTTCCACCTCCTGGGTGTCCCCACCCTTTGACCCACTCATGCAGGTGGTAGCAAAAAAGGCTTGGACGGCTCCTGACTCAGTGGACCCCACCCCCAGGAGACCTTCAAAGTTTATAACAGCCCCAGCAGATAAGCAATTTCTAACCAAAGGAGTTTCTGTGGATGCTATGGTGGTAGCTGCTGCCACTAAGAAGGAACTAGCTGATCCTTCGGTGCCTGTCCATCCTCCTAACAAGGAATCTAGGTCTATGGACAGGTACGGGAAGCGGATGTTTCCGTCAGCGACCTTTGCCATGCGTTCGCTGAACTACCTATGCCATTTCACTCGTCTTCAGAGAGACTTGATCAAGGAAGCGAGTGAGATGTTGAAGGATCCTACAGCTGCGGGTTTTCAGGATAAGGTGAACACTCAGCTGGCTACCCTGAACTCTATAGCTAACTCCTCCATGCGCCTCCTTTCATATGCGGCTGATGGAGCGAGCAGAGCCGCAGGGACAGGTGTCGCTTTACGCTGGCATGCCTGGATGCGGCTATGCAATTTTGCGGACCCCTTTAAAACGTCTTTCACTAATTCCCCGTTTGATGGATCATCTCTCTTTGGTCCTCAAGTGAAAAACTTTGACGAGGTGCGAGACTGATGGCAAAACTCTTTCTGCCGTCTGAGTCCGTTTTTCTACTCCTTCTAGGCCTTACCCCAAGGGCCAGAAAGGTGGGAAAATGTGGTTTCGCAAACAATCCCAAGGGACTTTGCCTGATGCACAGTCGGTTCCCCTCCAGAGGCAGAGGGGGGAACAATAATGGTAGACGTCGCCCTAGAGGCAGGGGGGGGTCCGCAGAACCAGGGCAATCGAGAAACCTTTTCCGATAAGCCCTTCCAGCATCCCTGAGGTGTTGCCCGGCTGTCCACCTTCGGAGGCAGTCGGGGGAAGATTGTCACTGTACCCAGAAGCCTGGCGATCCCTAACTCAAGACAAGTGGGTACAGTCCATTTCCGAAGGCTATTCCATTCCGTTCTTTCGTACTCCAAATCAATCAAAAAAATCCCTTCCAGATGTTCCACCCGCTCAAAGGGATCAAGCAGCGTTGGAAATTTCAAAGTTGCTTGCAAAAAGAGCTATTCAGCCAGTGCCAGCAGACCAGCAAGGATCCGGAATCTACTCCAAATTATTTTTGGTTCCAAAGAAAACAGGGGACTGGAAACCCATTTTGGATCTCAGTATCTTGAACAAGTCGGTCAAGAAAACAAGATTTCGGATGGTCACGCTACAATCAATCCTTCCCCTATTGGGAAAGGAAAACTGGATATGCTCTATAGACCTCCAGGATGCGTACTATCATATAAAAATGAACAGACGCTCCAGGAGATTTCTCCGCTTCCGGCTGGGAACCAGTCACTTTCAATTCAGAGCCCTGCCCTTTGGTCTCACCACTGCCCCCCGGGTGTTTACCAAATGCATGGCAGTGGTAGCTTCTCACCTGAGACGTCAAGGATTCCAGGTGTTTCCATATTTGGACGACTGGCTCCTCACAGCTCCTACCAAGCATCTTCTTCTAATGGCCAGAGACTACACCTTTCGCATTTGTCAAAAGTTAGGCATATCAATAAATTGCGAAAAGTCTGTTTTGTCGCCTTGTCGTGCTATTACCTTCATAGGCGCAAATCTAGACAGTCAACATGTCTGCGAGGCTAACAGATCAAAGAATAGCAGACATACGCAAACTAGTCTCCCTTCTCTTCCACAGCAACAGAGTCAAAGCCAGGTTAGTTCTGAAAGTACTGGGGATTATGGCGGCTGCGATCCCTCTACTTCTATTAGCCAGATTCCACATGAGAATCCTTCAATGGATGCTCTTCACACAATGGTCATACCAGCAACTTCCGATGTCCCACACCATTATGATTACGCAGGCATGCAAGAATCATCTTCTTTGGTGGATGTCTTCCCCTCAGCTCTCCCTGGGAAGACCCTTTGTTCCTTCCCCTCCGGTTGCTACTCTGACAACGGACGCCTCCCTGATCTGGTGGGGGGGGCATTATCAGGGCAGAACTGTCCAGGGCATATGGCAACCAGACGAATGCCACTTGCATATAAATGTTCTAGAGATGAGAGCAGTGCTTTTAGCGTTGCAAGCCCTTCAAGACTCTCTTCCCTTGGGAACGATAGCAATCGAGACAGACAATATGTCTGTAGTGTGGTATATCAACAAACAAGGCGGAACCAGGTCCTATCCCCTATGTCGAGAAGCACTCAGACTGTAGCAATGGGCGATTTCTTCTCAGCGGTTTCTGATAGCAACGCACATCCCCGGGAAGTCCAATCAAATCGCGGACAAGTTGAGCAGAGCTATCCTCATGCCTCACGAGTGGTCTCTGAGGGATTCTATTGTGGAGAAAATTTTTCTCAAGTGGGGTCAGCCTTGCTGCGACCTTTTTGCTACTCCCCAAAACAGCAAGTGCAGAGATTATTTCACCCTATTCCCGTTACCAGGCCAGCCCAGCAGAGATGCTCTAGTCCAAGTTTGTCCCTGGGGACTTCTGTATGCATTTCCTCCCTTCCCACTAATCTCTCAAGTGATACAGAAAGCTATCGCTCAGAAGGCCTCTCTGATCCTCATTGCTCCTTACTGGCCTCGACAGGTTTGGTTCCCCTTTCTACATCAGTTTCTGTTGGAGCAACCTTGGCATCTGGATCTAGTACCAGATCTTTTGATCCATCAATCGGGTCAGTTACATCGCTCCCTCCCCTCTCTGAACCTCATTGCTTGGTTCGGGTCAGTTACATCGCTCCCTCCCCTCTCTGAACCTCATTGCTTGGTTCCTCCAATTCCAACCTTAGCCAGGCTTCATCAAGTATCTCACTCTGTTAGAGATATTTTGATAGCTTCTCATAAATCTTCCACTCGGAGGATTTATCTTGGTAAGTGGAAACGTTTTGCCTGTTGGGCTCAAGGAAAGGACATAGACCCTTTCACTGCTTCCATCCAGATAGTCCTTGATTTTCTAGCTGAACTCTTCCATGCAGGTTCATCTCCTTCTACTATTGGCAGCTATTTCTAACTTTCATGTGGGCATTTCAGATTCTGCCATCATGTCTCACAGGCTTTGCAAGGCCTTTTTGAAGGGAGTTTTTCTTCTCAGACCTCCTATAAGAAATCCTCCTTCTTGGGACCTCAATTTAGTTCTCACATCTTTGATTCTTCCCCCTTTCGAACCTGCAGCTTCCTGTTCATTGAAATTGCTATCCTGGAAAACTCTTTCTGGTAGCTATTACTTCAGCTAGAAGAGTCTCAGAACATCATGCACTCAGCAGTCGACCTCCATATCTATTGTTTCATAAAGATAGTGTCCTTACGAACCAATCCATCCTTTTTACCCTAAAGTAGCCTCTGCGTCTAACCTAAATCAAGCCATTGATCTTCCTGTGTTTTTTCCTAACTTTTCTAACAGGTCTGAACAAAAATTGCATTGGCTAGACGTTCATCGTCAGTTGAGGTATTATTTGGATAGAACCAAACAGACCAGGAAAACTGACCAATTGTTTGTCTCATGCAGAAGGCAGAAAGGGACTTTCAGTTTCGAAGGTATCACTCTCCAGATGGCTAACAATGGCTAACATCCCTGATTTCCTTTATGAAATTAGACACCAAAAGCTGCCTAACAAACCTAAGGCCCACTCCACCAGAGCTTTGGCTACTTCTATAGCCTTCCAAGACGGACTGCCTATTGACACCATTTGTGCAGCGGCTACTTGGGCTACTCCTCACACTTTCATTTCTCATAAGTTGGATTTAGCTTCTAGAAATAGAGCTAACTTTGGTTCCACTGTTCTCAAGAGTCTGTTCCGATAGGCCACCCGGGACAAGGTGCTAGGGACGCGGTCCCATCCAGCAAGAATGAAGGCGAGATGGACAACTTAACATATAGAAGTTATGTTCTTACCATAACGTTCCATGTTAGATGTCTTCTTCTCGCCTTCTTTCTTGCGTCCCACCCTCCTTCCCCCTAGCCTGGACAGACCTAGAGGAGTTTGATTGTGACCTCTTTTTCTACCACCTCTGTTGTATATAGGTATATGCTATGCTGTGCATATATTTCTTTCATGAAGTTTCAGGTCACCTTCTTCCCTTCCTTTTATAGAGGTGGGTTTTTCCCTTTCCAGTGGTTCTGGAGTTATTTTTAGCTGGGCCTAGCTTACAAACGAGATCTGAGGTAATACCGCCTAGCATTGTGGGATATAAGGGGAGCCTCGAGCCGGTGGAACCAACTCTCGAGCTTTTAGAGTGGCCGAGTCGGAGCCGAGGTCGGCTCCGAACCCATCCAGCAAGAAAGAAGGCGAGAAGAAGACAACTAACATGGAACGTTATGGTAAGAACATAACTTCTATTTCCCAGTTCTGTTATGCCTTCTGTGTTCAGTGGACTACCATAGATGTGGTAATTCATGGGAACTGGGTTTTTCCCAAAGAGGATGACTGCATTTTTGGCATTGAGCTTCAGGCCATGGTTCTGACACCAGTCTGTCTTGGTGAGGCCTTTCTGTAGGATGTCAGTATCACTTGGAGTTAATAGCTCCCAGCTTGCAATCGTCTGAACTTTGTCAGCCAGAATCCTTTCATGTTTGCCTGGACTTCAGAGAAGTAGATACCAAACGGAGGACCCAGGACCAAACCCTGTGGGATTCCATTCATGACTGATCAGTCTGACATGGAGTCTGCTACTTTCACACTGGGTTCTACCTGTGAGCCAGTTTGCAACCAACCTAGTGATATAGTAGTTGATGCCTAACTTGAGTTTTTTTATTCCTGAGGAATAATTCCTGGGGAATGGTATCAAAGGCCTTGGTCAGATCAAGGTAGGCTGTATGAACCACCTTGCCTTCCACAGCTCTGGTGACTGATTCAGAGAAGTTGACAAGTTGTGCAGGCATGATCTATCCTTCACAAAACCAAACTGTGTGGGATCCAGAGTTTGGAATTCCCTATATTTATTAGGTCCATGATGATGCGTTCCATAGATTTGCATATCACTCTGGCTAATGGGGCGATAGTTCCCAGGGTCTAGTCGCTCCTAGCTTGTGGAGAGGGATGACTATAGCAGTGCACCATTTGGCAAAGAGAAAGCCTGAGGTGAGGCTGTGATTGAACAGGGCACACGTGAGGTGCCAGTTCACTCTGTAGTTCATGTAGAACACAGCCAGGTATATATTGTCAGGTCCTGTAGAAGCTATATTCTTGGCCTTTGGGTAGTGCTGTTTTAATCTGTACAGCAGTAATACTGGGTACCTGGCAATCTACTAGTATTGAATGTCTATTGGGGGGGGGGGTAAAGTTGGCACTGAATCTGTCTGCCAGTATTTTGGCAATGTCTTGGCTCTGTATAGGAGGTACCATTGTACAGTAGCTCAGAGCAAATCTGGATATTGCTGTGGAGATTCTTTACATGACAACCACAAGGCCTCATATAGTTACTATCTCATGCAATTCTGTTTTCATAGCTATTTGATGAGGGATCTCAACTTTTTTGTTGAGGCTGATAAGGGAGTTTTTCCAGTCTTGGGACTTCACCTTATTCTGCATCAGTTTCCTATGGTAAATGTGGCTGTGTAACCCAAAAGTCCATTAAAGGTTTCTCGTTTTGGCTAAAGAATTATTTGGATATAAACACTACCTTTTCCTTATTTGAAAGGGAATAGGGTCTTTTCCATTTTTCTCCCAAATAGCTAGAAATTTGGGCTGTGTAATCCAGTCTTGCAGAAATTGGGTTGGCAGCCACAGATTATTCTCTCAACTGTAAGAGTCCTCCCTTGCTCCTGTAATATACACTTCTTTCTTGTCCAGTTATTTGCCATTTGATTCAGCATCCATCTTTACAGATGCTCTCGGGATTGCTTTGTGCATTTTTCATTTTTTCCCCCTTTGGAAATGTTCAGTTACACGTTTTCTCTCATTTCTGTAGGTCTGCCAAGATTTGTGGACTAAACCACTTTACCCTGTCTCCACATCTTCCTGTTACCACTTTTTTTTTTAACAGTTAATGGTTTAATAGCAAAGCCAAATGCTTCCAAAAATTTTGTGGTAGTTCAGTTTTTAAAATTGTTTTGGCTCTTAGTACTTAGGGCAGGTCATCACCGTTAAATGAGGACAGGTCATCACCGTTAAATGAAGACACAGTATGCCCCTCAAAATACTAATTTTGTGTAGTCCTTGGTCAAACGTCTCATGCAGTGGTTGCTGGAGTATTGGCTCTAGAATGCCACAAGAAAGTTTATCCCCACAGAGCACCACAAAGGGAAACAAAAGGTTGGTAACATCCTCTCCTAGTCTTTCCAGTCAAGGTAGCTAGGCTAGACATTGCGTCAGTCATCTGCAGAGCTGTGTACTAGGTCTGAGTTACAGGATTCAGTAATCATTCCTGTCCTCAATGTCCTGTTGTGCTAGGTCCCCTTGGACAATTTTTTATTTTGCTTTTGATTACCAGGATGGTCCAACTGGGTGGAAAATGCCCCCTTTTTGGTGGAAGCCTGAGGAGAAAAGTTCATACTTTTCATATTTAACTACTTTACTGTATGCATCAGTAACTAAGAACATAAAATATGTATGTGTAATCAGTTTCAACATTCTTGGAATTAGTTACATAAGCAAGGAATCTGATGTATTTTTCTTGGAAAGTATAAGCAAGTAAGAATCTGACACAATGGTTTGAAAAACTGTTTTTGGGGTAAATGGTGATGAACCAAGGACTCTAGTGTAGCACAGTAAGAACAAAAAAAAATGTAAAATGGTTCATTAAATCGGGTGGTAGATCTGTGAGGGTAGATGCTTACGAGGAAATGTAATAGCTTTGGTAGGAATGGAAGGGAGAGCAAGGAAATAACGAAAATGGTTGTAAAAGGTGAAACAGGAATGTTATGAAAGTTCAAAGACTAAAGATGTAAAGAGGAGTAAAAGTAGAGGACAAGGACGGTCAAAGGGTAATGGGATAAGAATTTGTTTGGGGGGATGGGAGAGAAGAAATAGGCCAATTGCATTACAGGTTTTATAGTGGTAATGTGAAGGCCTGTGTATGTTGGTTGATGTCTGATCAGTCGGAGTGGTTTGTATTTAACAGCTTTTCCACACAAACTCTGAATGTCTACCAACAGTGCAGCTTTTCTTAGAAAATACAGGCCTTGAGTTGATTAGGGTAAGATGAATGCAATGGTAAAAGCTCCAAATCGATAATGGTCTTCCCCTCTTGTGGGTAGCAAGGGAGAGTCCTATGCTCCTTCCCTAGGCCTTGTTCTGACACTGCTTTAAAAGTGGATGTTAAGTTGTCAATCTCGCCTTCATTCTTGCTGGATGGGTTCGGAGCCGATCCTCTGCTCCGACTCTGCACTTGCTAAGCTCAAGAGTCACTTCCACCAGCTTGAGGCAGCCCCATATCCCATGATGCAAGGCGGAGATTACCCAGATCTCGTTTGCCGCTTCGCTCATGAGGTAACTTTTTACCAGCTGCTGGTAAGTGAATTTTTCTACCTTTTTTTTCTGAGACTTTAGTCCACCCTAGTACTTTATATTTATAGATATATATATATATATATATATATATATATATATATATATATATATATATTACTTTAACTTCCCGATTCACTTAGCCCTATTCCCGTTAGTGTCCTGTTCCCTTTATTCATATTTTTGCTAGTCGGGCCTTAGGTCTTTACCCCTCCTATATTTTTCCTGTCAGGGTTTGTTTGTGTTTGTCTGTGTGTTTTTTCCCTGTACTTGGTTTTGTTAATCTAGTTTAATTTTTGGACTGACGGTGCGTGTATGATTAGGTACTCAGTCAAGTCTAAAGAGGCTAGGGTCTCAGGCTTCAAGAAGTGTGACTCGTGCTGTCAGAAGATGTCTGACAGACGGTCACACTTTTATTTATTGCCTGGGACCTCTACACCTGCAGGATTCCTGTGCTATTTGCCACTCCTTCAGCCAGACAGTCCTGCAGGAACGTAGAAATAAACTTATTCTCAGGGGCTTATTAAAGCCTGAGAGCTCCCTGGCTAAGTCCGGCTCGGGGAAGCCCTCAAAGCCTCCCAAGGCCCAGGCTTCAGTGTCCAAGCCTTCAGCCTTGGCTCCGACTCCCTCTGAGTCGAGATAGGCTCCGGCTGGAGCCGATCCTTCCTTCTCTGAAGGTTCGGTATCGGCGCCGATACTCTTGCTTCCATGCCTGTCTGCTCCGGCTGGAGCCGACACATCTCTGACCCAGCTCTGAGCAGACAAGTTGTCAGCTCCAACTGGAACCGAAGGTTCTTCGGCTCCGATGGCTCCATCGAGAAAGAGATCCAGATCTCAGTCACTGGAGTCTATTCATTCGGCTCCGGCCTCTCCCTTACTTTCGGATCGGAGCCGATCCTCAAGGTCTTCCAGACTCTCAGACCATGACTTGGAGAGAGTGGTGAGTAGACTGCTGAAATCACAGGCACTGGCCCAGATACTTCATAGCCCGTCTCAGCAGACGGCCGCTATTCCACACCCTCCAGAAATTCCTCCTTCGACTCTCCTTCAGAGCTCTGAGCTGGAGCTTATTGGAACTGAGACTGTTGGTGCTTCGGAGCCGATACCACTCCTTTCGGCTCCGTCGTCTTAGACTCCTATCTCCTCCTTGAGACCGTCCTTGGAGGGATCCGGTCGTCGGGCTTCCCTTGGTTCCAAGGGGGTGAGTGGCATCGGACCCTTCTCCGACCCCGTTCTGCTTTGGTAAGCTCTGCACAGACATTTGCTTTGGAGCCTTCCCTTTCGGTGGGGCCGGGGATTCCTGTTTCCTCGGAGCGGGAGCTCTGTACTCCCCGGGAGGGGAGCCTTCGAGGTGATGTGTACTAGCCCCCGAGCTGAGACAAGTCTGTCCCTTTAGCTCCTCCCTCTTCAGTGCCTGTAGATATCTCTTCCCACTCTCTTGCTCTCGGACCCAGAGATCCATCGCCCCAGGTTTCCCCATTGGGAATACCTTCCTCTTCCGAGATTTCTCCTGATCCTTCAGGGGAACCCCTGCGTAAGAGGACTTGCAAGAGGAAGCATTTAGACTCCCCTGAGTCTACGACATCAGATACCGACTTAGATGAGTCTGAGGGGTCCCCAAGATCCCCCTCTGAGGATGTCTCCTTTTCAGACATTCTTGAATTCCTGAAACAGAGGGGGAACTGGCCCTCCATTAACCCCTCCGAGGATGAGTCTGTATACCTGGAGGCTTTTGGATCTCGACCCTCCACCTCCTGGGTTTCTCTGCCTTTTGACCCCCTCATGGATGCGATAGCTCGAAAAGCGTGGGCATCTCCTGATTCTGTGGAACCAGTCCCCAGGAGGCCTTCTAAATTTATCACGGCCCCCCACTGAAAAACAGTTTCTCACCAAAGGTGTCCTGGTTGATGCCATGGTGGTGGCGGCCGCCACCAAAAAGGAACTTGCAGATCCTTCCGTACCGGTCCATCCTCCTAACAAGGAGTCTAGGACCATGGACAGGTATGGTAAGCGGATGTTTTCCTCAGCGAATGTGTTCGCTGAATTATCTATGTCACTTCACCCGACTTCAAAGAGATATCCTCAAGGAATTGGGTGAGGTGGTACAGGATCAGTTAGCTGCTGGGGCTCAAGAGAAGATTGCCTCTCGGCTGGGAATCCTAAATTCCATAACTAACTCCTCCATGCGGCTCATTTCTTATGCAGCCGATGGAGCGAGTAGAGCTGCAGGCACAGGAGTGGCTCTCAGACGTCAGTCCTGGATGCGACTTTGCAATTTTGCAGACCCCTTTAAGGCGTCCTTCACAAACTCTCCCTTCGATGGGACAACTTTGTTTGGACCTCAGGTGAAGGACACTTTGACCAGGTGTGAGCAAGACGGCAAGACTTTCTGCCATAGGAGTCCGTTTCTCCACCCCTTCAAGGCCTTACCCCAAAGGTCAGAAGGGTCGGAAAATGTGGTTCCGACAATCTCAAGGAGTCACGCCTGACGCACGTGGTCAGTTTACCCCCAGAGGCAGAGGGGGTAATAACAGACGCTGCCCTAGGGGCAGACGGGGTCCGCAGAACCAGGGCAGCAGAGAGCCTCTCTGACAAGCCCTTCCAGCATCCCTGAGGTGTTGCCCGACTGCTCACCCTTGGAGGCAGTCGGGGGGAGATTGTCACTGTACCCAGAAGCCTGGCTTTCCCTTTCTCAAGACAAATGGGTACAGTCTCATATCAGAGGGTTACAAAATACCTTTCGAGAAAAGCTCCTTCCCTCAAAAAGGATCCCTTCCAGACGTTCCACCCGGTCTAAGGGAAATTGCAAAGCTAGAGGTTTCAAAACCCCTAGAGAAAAGGGCCATCCAGCCAGTTCCAGCAGGCCATTTAGAATCCGGAATCTACTCAAGGTTCTTTTTGGTCCCCAAAAAGACAGGAGACTGGAGACCAATATTAGACCTCAGCAGACTAAACAAGTCTGTCAAAAAGACGAGTTTTCGGATGGTCACACTTCAATCGATTTTGCCCTTTCTGGACAAAGACATCTGGATGTGCTCTCTAGACCTTCAGGATGCGTACTATCGCATAAAAATCCACAGATGCTCCAGAAGGTTTCTCCGGTTTCTGCTGGGGACCAGTCATTTTCAATTCAGAGCCCTGCCCTTTGGTCTCACCACAGCCCCCAGAGTGTTCACCAAATGCATGGCAGTGGTCACGGCTCACCTGAGACGTCAGGGATTCCAGGTGTTTCCGTACCTAGACGACTGGCTCCTCACAGCCACCACCAGGCATCAACTTCTCCAGGCCAGGGATTACTCTACGTCTCTGCAGCCAGTTAGGGATTTCTGTCAACTTCGAAAAGTCTTCCTTATCGCCTTGCCAATCTATTACCTTTATAGGCGCAGATCTAGACACTACTCGGATGTCAGCAAATCTAACCAATCAAAGAATCCTGGATATCCAAAATCATGTTCGGATCATCCTATTCAGCAAAAAGGTACAAGCCAGGTTGGTCCTGAAAGTGTTGGGCCTAATGGCAGCTGCCATCACACTTCTTCCTCTAGCCCGCTTTTACATGCGTCTCCTACTGTGGATGTTTACCCAATGGTCCTTCCAGCAGCTGCCCATGCGTCACAAGATCCTTGTCACACAGATCTGCAAGAGCCACCTATCCTGGTGGATTTCTTCCCCCCTAGTCCATCAGGGCAGACCATTTGTCCCCCCGGCCCTGGTAGCCACGGTCACTTCGGATGCCTCCCTGATCGGGTGGGGGGGCATTATCAGGGCAGGATGGTCCATGGCATGTGGCAACCGTTCGAATACCACCTGCATATAAATGTCCTAGAGATGAGAGCAGTGCTTTTAACGTTGCAAGCCCTCAACAACTTTCTTCCTTTAGGAACTATCGCAGTTCACATGGACAACATGTCCGTAGTATGGTATATCAACAAACAGGGCGGGAACAAGTCCTATCCTCTGTCGAAGCTCTCAGACTTTGGCAATGGGCAATCTCCTCTCAGCGGTTTCTGATAGCAACGCATATCCCCGGGAAAACCAACATCATAGCGGACAGGTTGAGCAGAGCTATACTCATGCCTCACGAGTGGTCTCTCAGACAATCTATAGTGGAAGAGATTTTTCAGAAGTGGGGCCTTCATTGCTGCGACCTTTTTGCTACACCCCAAAACAGCAAATGCCCAGACTTCTCTCTTTCCACTACCAGGCCATCCCCCCCCCCCCCCAGAGACGCTCTAACCCAGGATTGGCCCCAGGGACTTTATGCTTTCCCCCTTTTCCGTTGATTCCTCAAGTGCTTCAGAAAGCTACCGACTTGAGGGCCAAGCTGATTCTCATTGCGCCTTACTGGCCTCGACAAATTTGGTTCCCGTTCCTTCATCTTAGTGCAGCCTTGGCATCTGGACCCAGTTCCAGATCTTCTGACCCACCAGTTGGGTCAACTGCACCGGTCCATTCGTTCCCTCAACCTCACTGCTTGGTTGCTCCACTTCCTTCCTTAGCCAGGCTTCCTATGATCTCTAATCCCGTTAGGGATATCATAGTAGCTTCTCAAGTCCTCTACCAGAAGGATTTACTCTAGCAAATGGCAACGTTTTTCCTTTTGGGCAAGGTCTAAGAACATGGATCCCTTTACTGCCCCTATTCAGTCAGTTTTGGACTTCCTAGCTGAAATTTTTCACTCTGGTTCTTCTTCCATAGTTCAAATCAGACATGAAAATTCGAGATTGCTGCCAGCTGGACTTTGACAGAACATTGTCTCATGAACTTTGCAAAGCCTTTCTCAGAGGGATCTTCCTACTTAAACCCCCTGTTAGGGATCCTCCACTGTAGTGGGATCTAAATTTAGTGCTGGCATCCTTAATACTTCCCCCTTTTGAACCGGCTGCTACGTGCTCGTTAAAATTTCTCTCTTGGAAGACACTCTTTCTAGTCGCTATTACTTCGGCTAGAAGGGTGTCTGAACTTCATGCTCTCTGTGTTCGTCCCCCTTACTTGGTCTTCCACAAGGATAGAGTATCTTTGAGAACTAATCCGTTCTTTTTGCCCAAGGTTGCTTCTAAGACAAATTTAAACGAATCTATTGATCTTCCAGTAATTTTTTCCCAATTCTGACAGGGCGGAACAAAAATTGCGTTCCCTAGATGTTCATCGCCAACTCTGATATTACTTGGACAGAACAAAGCAATCTAGAAAGTCTGATCAGCTTTTTCTTGAGCTGAAAATAAGAAAGGTCTCCCTGTTTACCTTATCCAGATGGCTGTTTTCCACTATTTCTTATATTTATCAGCTTAGGGGCAAACAGCTGATCTCAATACCAAAAGCACATTCTACCAGAGGCCTAGCCACATCTGTTAGGCTAGACTACCCTTAGACACTGTTTGTGCAGCAGCCACTTGGGCCACTCCTCATACCTTCGTCTCACATTACAAATTGGATTTGGCCTCCAGGGACAGGGCGGGTTTTGGTTCCACAGTTCTAGAGTCTGATGTCCTTCAAGAATGCAACTGCAGTCCTGACATATGGGTTGTCCTGCCTCAGGCAGCCCTTCGGTTGGCCAGATTCCAAAGTCTGGGTCCGGCGTCGGCCGATGTCGCCTCCTCCCCGACATCAGAGCGGCTGGAGTATAAAGGCATCGGCTGACGCAATCTTCTTCAGTCTTTCTTGCTGCGCGGTGCCCGAAGCAGAAGCAGTTCGCAAGTGCCGGTCGGTCAGCTCCTGTATTTTCAATTACCGAAGTCCATCTAAAAGCTAAATACCCCGTTGGGCAACATTTTTTCTTGCCTCAGCCGATGTCGGAACAAATTGAAAGTTAATTGTTTGTCTTGTGGTAAACAAATACCTCATAAGGACTTCCATTCTTACTGCCTCCCTTGCCTGGGCCCAGACCACGACGTCTCTGCCTGTGCTGCCTGTGCTTGCTTTAATAAGTGCACTCTCAGGCGCCAGGCAGAATTTGCCGAAAACTTTTTTGGCGAATCCTACGCTTACATCATGCCGTCGGAACAACCGACAGCACAAACTACCAAAAAACAAGGACCGGGACAGACATCCTCAGCCCGCGTCTTCCACCGATATTACACCCAAGTCTTCCGCGAGTGCTTCGGCCCCTTCGGAGGCGGTAATTCAACTGCTCCAGGCCGACACCGCGTTAACTCGTTCTTCGGTCTCAGACTACACCGGTGCCGGCTGTTTTTCCTCCAGAAACCAAATCTCTGGATCTACCCGACACCATTCCTGTGGACAAAGTTACCCCTGCACGTGGGGCAGCTAGGCCTCCTGTATCCATGTCCATCAAGGCCTTTGCACGTGCTAAGGCTGCCAGCCAAGCCAAGGCCCATCTTAAACCTACTTCTCAGGCCCCTTCTGGTAGACAGATCATGTCTCTTGCTGCAGATCTAATCTCTCATCAGGGGGTCTCGGCCTCACCCAGACAGAGGTTCTCAGCTGCCTGCAGAAAAAAGGCCTAGAACTGAGCAGGCAGACAGCCTCTCTCCAGATGAAGCCTCTGGGGATTCAGAGCATTCAGATACCCAAGAAGAATCCTTCCAGGCCTATGAGGACTCTGATGCTGAGGAATCAATTCCCTCTGCCTCTCCTCCAGAGGATTTTTCTTTCTGTGAAGTCCTCCACTCCATGAGGGAACATTTTAAGTGGCAGTGTCAGGAATTTTCTGATTCTAGGAAAAGGCTAATTACCTTCCTTAAGTTACCCCAGCACAGACCTTTAGCTATCCCTCCAGTTTTGGATGTCCTGGATGATGTATTCTCAGACTCCAGTGCTTCCCCTGATTCTCTCCCTCCTGCTCCTGTCAAGCTAGACAGATATTACAGGGGTCCTGACACTCGCACGCATTTCTTTAAGGCCCACTCTGTGGATCTAGAAACTATTTCACAGGGCCCCAAAGGAGTGGCTACCTCCTCGGCCAAAAACCCACAGCCAGCAGACAAGGAAGCAAGGTCCCTGGAGAGATGGGGTAAAAATGTTTATACCTCTACCACCCTTGCCATGAGGTCACTTAACTGCCTTTTTCATACGTTTCAGTACCAGGATTATTTACTGGATGATTTGCAGAAAAAGCTAGCCTCTCCTGAGCCTATAGATAGAAAGGCATTGCAGGATTTGGTTCATAATACTCAGCAGGTTAGCAATCATTTTCTTCAATGTGGTTATGATGCATTGGAGGCTTCATGTAGGGCAGCTATGACAGGGGCTGTTATCTGTAGACATGCTTGGTTGAAAGAACAGCCACTGCCGGATCTTGTTAAAATAAAGCTCCTGGATGCACCTCTGGACAAACAGAAGCTTTTTGGTGCTAATGCTCAGGATGTGCTGAAGTCTATTGAGGAGAAGGCAAAATCAGTGCAGACAGTAAAGGATTTCCTCCAGGTTCAGCCACCCAGATTCAGCAGAAATTGGCCTTCAAAGAATTGGTCCTTTCCAGACTCTGACAAGTTTCAAAGGGGAAAACAGGCGTGCACGAGGTAGAGGGCAATACCGAGGCTCCTACAGGGGCCGCTAATGGCAACCACAAAATCAGAGAAGTGCCACAGGTAGATGTTTTTCAAGGATGCATCTGCAGTCATCACATATGGGTTGTCCTGCCTCAAGCAGCCCTTCGGTCGGCCGGATTCCAAAGTCTGGGTCCGGCGTCGGCTGATGTCCCTTCCCTGACGTCAGAGCACCTGGGGTATAAAAGCGTCAGCCGACGCCATCCTCCTCAGTCTTTCTTGCCGCGTGGTGCCCGAAGCAGAAGCAGTTTGCAAGTGCCGGTCGGCCAGCTCCTGTAAATCAGCTATCCGAAGACTTCAAAAGCTAAGTACCCCGTTGGGGACTCTTTCTTGCCTCAGTCGATGTCAGATAAAGTTAATTGTTTGTCTTGTGGGAAACAAATACCTCATAAGGATTTCCACTCTTACTGCCTCCCTGCTTAGGCCCAGACCACGACGTCTCGGCCTGTTCAGCCTGCGCTTCCTTCAACCGACGCACTCTTAGACGTCGGTCGGAGTTCGCAGAGGAGTTTTTTGGGCTAGTTTTTCATATAAAATGCCGTCTGAAACCCCGACTTCACATTTAACTAAAAAGAGGAAAGACTAGGACCGACGCACGCAGGCCGCGGTTTCGGCTGAAACCGCGGCTAGGCCTACCGCGAGGGTCTCGGCTGGTCCTTGGAACTTCCGAACCCTGAAACAGTACAACTGACAGCCTCGGCCCTGGAGGCTCCTACTGAGTCGGTTACAGAATTGCCTTCAGAAACTGGTGTTTTGGAATCTTCCGACACCATACCTCTAGACAAAGCTACACCAGCACGTGGAGCAGCCAGGCCTCCTGCATCCATGTCCATTGAGGCCTTCACCAGGGCTAAAGCTGCTAAACGCACTAAAAGCCATGCCTCCCAGGGTTATTCCTCAGGGACCCTCTTCTAGTTCCCAGATTCTAACCTTAGCAGAGGACCTTATCTCTTTAATCAGGGGCTCCCAACCTCCTCTAGACAAAAGGCCCAGGGTAGATCCCCCTGATCCCCTATTCTCAGAGGAGGCCTCTGATGGCTCAGATCACTCTGACTACCAGGAGGAGGCTTATTCGGCCTACGAGGATTCGGATGCAGAGGAATCTATCCCCTCAGCCTCCCCTCCTGAAGAGCTCTCCTTTGGGGAGACCCTTCACTCTGAGAGAGCATTTCAAATGGCAGGGCCAGGAATATTCTGATTCCAGGAAAAGACTAAGAACTTTTCTTCATTTACCTCAGCATAGACCTTTGGCTATTCCTCCTGTTTTAAATGTCATTGATGTGTATTCTGACTCTAGTATGACCCCTGACACTCTACCTTAAGCCCGATAGGTATTACAGGGTCCCAGACTCTCATAATTTTCTTTACAAGGCCCACTCTGCTGATCCTGAAACTATTTCCCAGGGCCCTAAAGGGGTTGCAGCTGTTACTACTAAGAACCCACTCCTCTCTGCAAAGGAGTCCAGGGCTTTAGAGAGATGGGGTAAAAAAGTGTATACTTCTGTCACTCTTTCCATGAGGGCATTAAATTGTCAATTTCATATGATTCAGTACCAGGAGTATTTGTTAGAAGAAATGCATAAGAAACTGTCTTCTACTGAACCCCTTGACCGCAAATCACTTCAGGATCTGGTACATAACTCCCAACAGGTTAGCAACCATTTCTTGCAGTGTGGTTATGATGCATTGGAAGCTTCATGTAGGTCAGCAATGACAGGTGTTGTCATACGTAGGTATGCTTGGCTGAAGGAACAATCTCTGCCAGACCATGTTAAAGCTAAGCTTTTGGATGCTCCACTGGAAAAGCAAAAGTTATTTGGTTCCACTGCTCAAGAAGTCCTAAAGAAATTTGAGGAAAAGGCAAAATCTGTACAAACAGTTAAGGATTTTCTTCAAGTCCAACCACCAAGATTTAGCAGAAATTGGCCTTCCAAGAATTGGTCCTTTCCGGACACAAAGATTTCAGAGGCAGGAACAGGCGTGCCAGAGGTAGAGGGCAAGCTAGGGGCTCCTACAGAGGCTGTCAATGGCAGCCTCCAAACCAGACAGGTAGTACAGGACCTGCAACTGCTGCACAAGGACAAACTCAATGACTTTGCTTTGACTCCGCCAACCAGGGCTCAATTAGAAGCAACTTTGGGCGGAAAGCTTTCTTTATTCTCAAATTGGCACAGCATTACAAGAGACAAATGGACACTCCAAATAATAGACAACGGATACAGGTTCCATTTCTACACATTGCCAAAAAGAAAAGGCATGCCAGGTCTGCCACCAAATCAAAGGGCAGAGGCTTTGAAACAAATCTCAAACTTACTACATATGAAAGCCATAGAAAAAGTCCTTATTTCAGAACAAGGCCAAGGATTTTACTCCAGACTATTCCTTGTTCCAAGAAAAGAGCATGAATGGAGGCCAATTCTCGACTTGTCCACACTGAAGACTTATCTCATTGTGCCAAAATTCAAAATGCTGACTCTACAGCAACCATACCTGCATGTCCCTATCAGACAAAGATGCAGAAGACACCTCAGATTTCTTGCAGGGTCAGAGCATTATCAATTCTCAGCATTGCCCTTTGGCTTATCTACTGCGCCCAGAGTATTCACGAAATGCCTGGCATCAGTAATAGCACACTGCAGACTTCAGGGGATTCAAATATACCCATATCTGGACGACTGCCTTATACAAGCGGACAGCCAACAAACGTTGGTAAAGGACTTAAATTATACCATCAATCTTCTACAGGCCTTGGGATATACAGTCAACATGCACAAATCAAGACTTGTTCCATCCCAAAGAATAACCTTTCTGGGTGTGTATCTAGATACAACCACCCAAATGGCTTATCTCACAGAAGAAAAACAGACAACTACCGGATTACTTCAACAATCTGACAAGACAAACTCAGCTGACTGCAAGGAAAATCCTGCAGGCCCTGGGTTACATGGCATCCTGTATTCTTTTGCTTCCACAAGCAAGGCTACATATGAGGAAGCTACAGTGGTACCCAAGGAGTTTATGGACTCAGCACAGTCACAGTTTAGAAACTTTAATCCCACTCATTCCATGCCTTCAAAAGGAATTTCTGTGGTGGGCTCAGAACAGCCAGTCCAACAGGGGGTTGCCCTTCACAAAGCCAAAAACATCCCAAAATATTACAACGGACGCTTCAGACCTAGGTTGGGGAGCACACATGGAGGGCAGAAGTATCCAAGGACAGTGGTCATGAAAGGAGCTACGCATGCACATAAATCAAAAAGAAATGCTAGCAGTGATGCATGCAATCGAGGCCTTCAAACACTTTCTGCATCAAGGCCACCTACTAATAAGGACAGACAACACCACAGTTATGTGGTACATAAACAAGCAAGGAGGTACCCATTCCTACTCTCTGCAGACTGGCAATGAATCTATGGGATCTTTCCTTGAAACTCAATATACAGCTGCAAGCTCAGTTTGTGCCAGGGAAAGACAATACACTGGCGGAAAGCTTAAGCAGAAATATCATGGATGTGCACAAATGGATGCTGCACCCAGATATCTTCCAACAGATAACACTATCTTGGAGGCCGGACATAGATCTATTTGCATTCCCCCCACAATCAACTGAAGAAATTCTGCTCAAGGACATACCCACCCACAAGCGTGGAAGGTGGACGCCCTCTCTTTCAGCTGGAGAAATCTAACAGTGTATGCATTTCCACCTATCCCATTAATGACCAAGGTGTTACTGAAGATCAGGACAGAGCAGTCAAAAGTGATTCTGATAGCCCCGGACTGGCCAAGACAGCACTGGTACCCACTGCTAAGGAGCATGTCACATACGAAACCATGGCCTCTGCCTCTATGGCCACTTCTACTGACACAGCACAAATACAAAACTCTGCTTTCCAACCTGAAAACCTTGCAACTAACAGTGTGGAGAATACCTTGACTCCTCCTCAGGATAGGCTATCCCAGAGAGTGAAGGATATTATGGAAGCTCGCCGCCCTTCCACAAGAAAGGCATATTCAGCAAAATGGAAAAGATTTCTCATCTGGAACACCACAAAGGGCCTAGATGCAACAGTGATGAACATGGCACATATCCTGGAATATTTGGCAGAAATGTTCCACAATGGTCTTGTCTTACTCTTCTATTAATTCATGCTTCAGCAATTTCAGCAGAGTACAATACTGATCCACCTACCTGTCTTTTCTCATCCTCTTCTAAGACAGTTTCTAAGAGGAATCAAAAACATCAAACCTCCTAGGAAACCACCTCTACCTGCTTGGGACCTTAACTTCGTGTTGGAAAAACTAACACTGCCTCCATTTGAACCAGCAGCATCTGCAGATCTACAGTACCTTTCATGGAAGACTGCCTTCCTTCTGGCAACAACCTCAGCAAGAAGAGTTTAGGAGTTACAGGCCCTGATGACAGTGCAGCCATTCATTTTTCATAAGGACAGAGTTTCATTGAGAATTAATCCTACATTTATGCCAAAGGTGGTATCCAGGGTTTCATTGAATCAAGCCATTCACTTGCCTACCTTCTTCCCAAATCCACAAAACAAAGGGGAGAAACTGCTGCACACCCTAGACATTCACAGACAGTTACGCTACTACTTGGACAGAACTGAAGGTTTCAGAAAAGCTGACCAGCTGTTGGTAGCATATGCTTCTGGTACTCAAGGAAAAGCAATTTCCAAACAGACCATTTCAAAATGGATAGGAAATTGCATTCGCTTTTTGTTACTCCTTTCATGGAAAGACTGTACCAGCTAACATTAGACCTCATTCTACGAGAGCCACAGCCGCCTTAAGAGGGGTGGCTACCAAGGACATTTTAGAAGCTGCCACATGGAGCTCCGTGCATACATTTGCCAAGCATTACAATTTACCTTTATATTCCAGATCCAGAGCAGGCTTTGCTACGGCTGTCCTGCAGGGTATCTTAGCTACACCATCCTTTTCTTAGTTCCCCCACCCCCAGATTGGCTATGGTATTCTACCCATATGTGATGACTGCAGATGCATCCTTGAAGGACATAGTACAGTTTTGTACCTACCATAAATGTAGATGTCCGATAGGTATGCATCTGCAGTCAGGTTTACCCTCCCTCCTTCCCCTCTGATATTTCTTGGGTACTTACCCCTCTATTAGCTAGCTGGGGGGATCTATTATGGTGTATTTGTTTTTATATTTTTATATATTTTTGCAAATGTTTGGATTTTTATTGCATTTCTCCAAATTTAGCCTTCCTAGAGGGCACTTGGCATCTGGGGCAAGAAAAACTGAGGAGGATGGCGTCGGCTGACGCTTTTATACCCCAGACACTGACGTCGGGGAAGGGGCGACATCAGCAGATGCCGGACCCATACTTTGGAATCCGGCCGACCGAAGGGCTGCCTGAGGCAGGACAACTCATATGTGATGACTGCAGATGCATACCTATCGGACATCTACATTTATGGTAGGTACAAAACTGCACTTTCACCTGCACCACAGGGACAATCACAATGACTTACCTTTCACTCCGCCTACCAAGGTTCAAAGAGAAGCACCTCTAGGCGGAAAATTATCTATTCTCAAAAAACTGGCACATTATAACAAAGGACAAATGGATTCTGGACATTATAGACAGAGGTTACAGGTTCCACTTCCATACATTACCAAAGGGACAAGGCATGCCAAACCTGCCATAAAATCAAAGGGCAGAGGCACTCCTAGAAGTCTCAAAGCTGTTACAAATAAAAGCAATAGAGAAGGTTCCTCCTCGGGAGCAAGGCCAGGGATTTTATTCAAGACTGTTCCTTGTTCCAAGAAAAGAAAAACAATGGAGGCCTATATTGGACTTGTCCATTCTAAATACTTTTCTCATAGTGCCAAAATTCAAGATGCTGACGTTACAGCAACTTCTTCCCATGCTGGGCAAGGGGTCTTGGCTGGTTACTCTGGACCTCAAGGAGGCATACCTGCATGTCCCCATCAGACACAGTTGCAGAAGATACCTCAGATTTCTTGCAGGAACAGAGCACTATCAATTCTCAGCATTGCCGTTTGGCTTATCTACTGCGCCCAGATTATTCACAAAATGCCTGGCATCAGTAGTGGCACATTGCAGACTCCAGGGGATTCAAATATACCATTACCTGGACGACTGCCTCATACAAGCAGACAGCAAACAAACCTTGATAAAACACTTGGATTATGTCATTCAATTGCTGCAGGCTTTGGGATACAGTCAACATTCAAAAATCAAGACTACTGCCATCCCAACAGATTATTTTTCTAGGAGCAAAGCTGGACACACAGCTACAAATGGCTTTCCTCAGAGGAGAAACAAGAACATTTAACAGATTACTTCAAAAGCCTAGCAAAACTAACCCACCTGACCGCAAGGAAGACCCTGCAGGCCCTGGGGTTCATGGCATCTTGCATTCTTCTAATCCCTCTGGAAAGACTACACATGAGAAAGCTGCAATGGTACCTAAAAAGCTTGTGGTCTCAACACAGCCACAACCTAGAAGACATAATACCACTCATACCATGCCTGCAAAGGGAATTTTTGTGGTGGGCTCAAGCAAGTCATTTAAACGAAGGTATGCCTTTCAACAAAGCTCCAACAAGTCAGACTTACAACAGACGCATCAGACCATGGATGGGGGGCGCACATGGACGGCAGATGCATTCAAGGGCAATGGACTCCAATGGAAATGCATCAGCACATAAATCAAAAAGAGATGTTGGCAGTGATGCATGCAATAGAAGCCTTTGGAAAATCTCTTCAGCAAGGTCATCTGCTAATAAGGACAGACAACACCACTGGTACATAAACAAGGGGGCACTCATTCCTACCCCCTCTGCAGAACAATGACTCTTTGGGAAAAGTCCCTGAAACTGAACATCTACTTGCAATCCCAGTTTGTTCCGGGCAAGGACAATGTTCTGGCAGACAGGTTGAGCAGAAATTTCTTGGATCCACATGAATGGATGCTACACCCACGCATATTCTCACAAATAACTGCATGGGGAAGACCAGACATAGACCTCTTTGCATCTCATCTCAGTCATCACCTGGAAAGGTTCTGCACAAGGATATACCATCCTCTAGCCTGGAGAACGGATGCGCTTTCCTTCAGCTGGAATGCCCTAACAATTTATGCATTCCCTCCTCTACATTTACTCACCAAGGTGTTACTGAAGATCAAGGCAGAACAACCAAGAGGAATCTTGATAGCTCCAGACTGGCCAAGGCAACACTGGTACCCACTGCTACTGAGCATAGCTCACACCAAACAGTGGCCCTTGCCTCAATGACCTCTACTCCTGACTCAACACAATTACAGGACTGTTCATCAGAACCTGCAAAGCTGACAGCTTGGAGGGTTCCATGACTGTGACCCATGACTCCCTCTCCGAAAAAGTTCAGGAAATTTTGCTGGAGGCACGCAGACCTTCCACCAGAAAAACCTATTCGGCCAAATGGAAGAGATTCATCATCTGGAATGTAAACAAGGGCCAGGATGCAACACTGATGAACATACCTCAGAGTTTAGAATACTTGGCAGAAATGTTTCACAGTGGCCTCTCATACTCTTCCATCAAAATCCACGCTTCAGCTATCTCAGCACATTACAACTGTGATCCACCTGTGTTTTCACATCCCTTGCTAAGACAGTTTCTAAGAGGGATAAAGAATATCAAACCTCCAAGGAAACCACCAATTCCTGCATGGGACCTCAATTACGTCCTAGAAAAATTAACCCTACCTCCTTTTGAACCAGCAGCATCTTCAGAAATGCAATTTCTCTCTTGGAAAGCTGTTTTCTTGTTGGCAGTTACCTCAGCAAGAAGAGTCTCGGAGATGCAGGCCCTCATGGCAGTTCCTCCTTTTCTCATTTTTCATCAGGACAGAGTTTCTCTAAGGACCAATCCTTCCTTCATGCCTAAAGTGATATCCAGAGTGTCTGTAAACCAAGCAATTCACCTGCCTACTTTCTTTCCTAACCCTCAAAATAAAGGGGAAAAGCTGCTGCATACTTTAGACATTCACAGACAACTACGCTACTAGACAGAACTAAGACCACCAGGACGTCTGACCAACTGTTTGTAGCCTATGCTGCTGGAGCGCAAGGCAAAGCAGTCACCAAACAAACTATTTCAAAATGGATTGGACACTGCATCAGATTCTGTTACTCTTTCCATGGAAAAAGTGTACCAGCTAATATTAGACCACACTCCACCAGAGCTATGGCCACATCCACAGCCTTTCTAAGAGGAGTGGCTACAAAAGACATTCTAGAGGCTGCTACATGGAGCTCCGTGCATACATTTACCAAACACTACAACCTGCCATTATACTCCAGATCCCGAGCGGGCTTTGCTTCGGCAGTCCTGCAGGGCCTTCTAGCTACACCATCTCTTGCTTAGTCCTACCACCCCCAGCTTGGCTATGGTATTCAACCCATATGTCAGGACTGCAGTTGCATTCTTGAAGGACATAGTACAGTTTTGTACCTACCATAAATGTAGATGTCCGATAGATATGCAACTGCAGTCAGGTTTTCCCTCCCTCCTACCCCTCTGTTTTTTCCTTGGGTCCTTTCTCCCCTTACCGATTAGCTGGGGTTATATGTTATGGTGTATCTGTTTATTGCTGTTGTGCAAGTTTGTTTTTTTCTGTTTATCCATTCACAAAATTTAGCCTTCCTTGGAGGGCACCTGGCATCTGGGGCAAGAAACACTGAAGATGGCGTCAGCCGATGCCTTTATACTCCAGCCACTCTGACGTCGGGGAGGAGGCGACATCGGCCGACGCCGGACCCAGACTTTGGAATCTGGCCAACCGAAGGGCTGCCTGAGGCAGGACAACCCATATGTCAGGACTGCAGTTGCATATCTATCGAACATCTACATTTATGGTAGGTACAAAGCTGTACTTTCCATTGAGCCACCCAGGATAGAGGTGCTAGGGATGCGGTCCCATCCAGCAAGAATGAAGGCGAGATTGACTTAACATTTAGAAGTTGTGTATCTACCATAATGTTCCATGTTAGTTGTCTTCTCTCTCCTTCTTTCTTGCGTCCCTCCCTCCTGTCCCCCTAGCCTGGACAGACCTTGAACTATCCTCTTTGGGAGATTTCTCCCTTGGACACCAGTTAGCTCTGCACTTAGTTACCTGGGTTCCCCTTACAGTTTTTTCTCAGGTTAGTTGTTCTTCTTCCCTTGGGGGAAGATAGTAGGTATTTTTTCCTCTAGCTACCAAACTAGATCTGGGTAATCTCCACCTTGCATCATGGGATATGGGGCTGCCTCGAGCTGGTGGAAGTGACTCTTGAGCTTAGCAAGTGCGGAGTCGAAGCCGAGGATCCGCTCCGAACCCATCCAGCAAGAACGCAGGCGAGAGAAGACAACTAACATGGAACGTTATGGTAGGTACATAACTTCTAATTTTCCTACAGCCATTTTGTAGCTTAGTACCGGTGTTGACCATGGTAACCATATCCTTACCTGCATCAGTGACTTTGGACCGTCAGTATGCCCAGGTCTGAAGTCCATTGCCAAACATGGATGAAACCTCCTAGCATCTTTCCCATGACAGAAATAGGTTTGGATGAGGAGATCTCTACCGCAAACTTTTGCTACCAGATGGCAAATTATGCAGGCAAAGATTTCTAGACCTACCCCATGTCTGAAATACTGCCAAAGGTACCTTCCTGTCCCTCAGTCTTTTGGATATCACCACTGGCCGACTTGAGTTCTTGGTTACTGAGGGCTTTGCAAGAGCCCACTGGGGTGACTGGACACTTCTCCAGCCTCCCAAGGGCTGGCAGCACTGGTTTAAGGCATCTTTTGCAGATTTTTGTAGCTATACCATTTACTTTAAGGCCCTAAATTACCTGATACTTATGGTGACATTAACATTTAGTGCTGTATAAATCAAGTTGCACTGTGGAGAAACTGGAATTTAAGGTAGGATTCCTTGGTATCAAACTTTATTACCCTTGCTATACATTCTTTTTCTGTATGATGCAGTAGATGGAACAGCACACACAGCTGCAAGAGGAGTAACTTCATAACGGACTCCTGACTGGTATCATTAGAAGCCAGAGTATTTACTAATGGCTCCTCACTGTTCAGGCAACAAATCAAGGAAGAGTTGCTTAAGAGCATGCAGTAACAACTGTTGAATTTGGGCTTGCAGTCACAGCTAGAGTGCTAAGAATCAATGGCTCAAATCTCAGCAGACTCTTGTTGGGATAGTTACAGGCTCCATTACAATACTAAGCTTTCACTGGTATCTGCTTGGTGTTAAGAACTTGATGTATAACTCTGGCCTTCTAAATTGGAGGGGGGTTTAGACTGTCAAAGCAAGAGGAGGCTGCAAGGCTGTAATCAAGACTTCTGTGAAGGTGAACCAGTGAGAGCATGGCGGACACTGGAATGTGTACAACTTTGGGGCAGAAGTCTACAGAATCTGGATTCCTGTAGCCCTCCTCCAGGTGAGCAGCTACAGAATCCATGAAGTCTCATCTGTTCAGCTCTATGTGCTCAGGCTCATGCAGGATCCTGGTGCTTTAAACTTTCCTGAGGGAAAGTCATGTTCCAAGATGGTGATTGTGCAGTGATCTCCCATGCTTAGGATAGTGCTAGTGTTTCTGAGTAGGAGCAAATTACTTCAGCTGGGGATCTTTCCATTTTGTGTCATCACACTCCCCCAGCATAGTGGTAATGGCAACTTCTCGGGCAGAGGGAAATCGGAACTTCACCGCTGTATCTGGTTATGTACTACTTAGTGTGGGATTCTCTGCCTGAGGAGATACGAACATCTGCTCCTATACAAAAGCTTAAGCCTGACTGCTGTTGGTGTGTAGGATGTCAAATGCAGGGCCATAAACCGTGGACCTGAAATCTGCATGTACAGACCTCAGAACTTTTCAGCCACAGTCGAACATCAGATCGAACACCTCACTATCAAGACGTCTAAAGTTAAGTACCCAGTTGGGTTTTTTACCTTTGCTTGAGCTTGGTTTGCTGTCCTCCCCTTTTAGCCGATTTCCGCAAAGAAGGGTAAATGCTGTTGCAGATGTCAGATTACGTATAAAGACTCTCACAACCATTGCGTCTTTTGCTTCGGCCATGAATACGACCAATACCTCTTCAGTTTGCCAGTCATTCATCCCCAAGACACTCGGCTGTCTGGTTGCCCTTAGTCTTTACTTGGAGACACAGAGGCTAAAGAAATTAGTGTTTGGGATGGGCCCAGTTGGCCACCCTGACAGATCCTCCATGCAAATGACAAAGTTGTCATGGCCTACTACTGCTGCCCCTCCGCTATCGGATGGCCACCAGCTTCTGATTTTAGGAGAGGAGGAACATCAGAGCCTTCTACGTAGACTCCCCTTAAGGAAGCCACTTCAGAAGTAACTGTTGGCACATCCCCAGAGGTAGCTCAGATGTTACCAATGTCTGGGAGGAACCGGGCCTTGCCGGATGCCCAACTGGGATACCACAACCTAAAGCCCCAGTTCCATCAAAGACCCCAGAGACTAGGCCTTCTCCCATGATTACTCCTTTGAAAAGGAAACAAGTGAGCATCTCTACCCCTCGCCTGAGGGATTACCTAATTGGCAATCCTTCACTCCTTGATGCAAGCCTTCATGCCCGTTAGGCCCTCAGCCTCTTCACCCTCAGTCGTTCCTGTTTTCAGCCCTAGGCCGGATTCAGCTGCTTTTATCCATCTCCCCACTTCTCATGCAGGAGAAGAGGAATTTTACTTGTCACGAGTCAATTAAGAATTTCAAAGGGGATACTTCCCAAATTTCAAAGGAGATGTTTTGAATTCAAGTAGAATCTCCGTCTGTCATCCCACCAGTTATACCCCCGCTTATCTTGATGCATTTTCTTCAGCATCAAAAAATCATGATTCACAGCCACCTGCCCCTAAGACCTGACCATTTCTACAAGGTGCCTGAACAAATTCCTGATGAAACCCCCCTTGGCAGATCCAGCATTGATTCCTGTGTCCCTTGACAAGCAGTCAAGATTAATACCCTCCTCACCCCTGTTACCTACTGACAAGGACAGTAAAGAATATGGACAGGATAGGCAAAGTCCTCCACCCAAGCCTTCAGAGCCATCAACTACCAAACTCGTATGGTAAAATATTCCTTGGACTTGGTATCCCAGGCCTCTAATCTCCTGTCCTCCTCCTTGCCCGACTCCCCTAACAAGACAGAAGTAGCAACAAAACTGTCCCTGACTTCTCAAGTGGCCAGGCATTCAATTAGATGCCTGGTCTCTGCAGGATCCGCTTCCACATTAGTGCTACGCAGATAT
>NC_056733.1:670080724-670083224 GCF_019279795.1 Protopterus annectens
TACAATAATGTTCCTGATATCATTGGAATTATTACTGTACTGTGTGATAAAGGCATGTTCAAATACATTGGTTTCTGTGTCCCTATCCTGTGACGATGGTAAGGTACCTGCCCCTAACACTGGGGCGTACTTATCCTTTCTACCTGAGGTGACTTGTTCTTGAATAGGACTAATGAACCAGGCTGGGTACCCCCTCTCCTGGAACATGGACATCAATTTCTGACATTCCATAAGGAAATCATCGTCCTCTGACGTCATGCGTGAAATTCTGACGTATTGCCCCTTTACAATACTTCTTTTCTGGTGTAACGGGTGCAAGCTGTTAAAATGGATGTAACTGTTAGAATAAGTGGGCTTTCTGAATACTTTGGATTTAAAGCCCCTCGGTGGTTTCTTACTAAGCAGTACATCCAGATAATCAACCTGATCATCATAAATTTGATGAGTAAAACTAAGGAAATTTGTTGTGGAAGCTAAGTATTCCATAAACTCCTGGATATCACAATGAGTACCTGTCCAGAAAATACAAATGTCGTCCAGGAACCTGAAATAAGCTGTCCAATGTTGTTTGAAAATGCTATTCAATACAAATTTCCTCTCCCAGATAGAAAGTATAATATCTGCATAGGTCGGTGCACAGTTAGCACCCATTGCCACCCCGGAAATTTGTTTGTAAAACTCTCCTCCAAAATATATGAAATTGTGGTTGAGTACTAATTTCATTAAACTCGTGATCAAAAAATTGTCCCGAGGTTCTGCTTTAGGACAAGCTGTAATAGCTTCGTCCAACCACTCTAAGCCTATTGTGTGTGGGATTACAGAAAACAGGTCCACCACGTCTATGGTAAGAAATATTAAATTAGGTGCCATAAGTTCTGGGGTTATCCGCTTTAAAAATTCCCAGGAATCTTTTAGAAGGTGAGTAGATTTAGGCCATAATTTCTTGAATTTATAATCCAAGAATTTGGAAATAGCAGATGTTTTTGAACCCTTGGCCGCTACTATGGGTCGTAGGGGGGGGTCTAGTAAGTTTTTATGGACCTTCGGGACACCGAACATGGAAGGTATTTTAGGTTCCACATTGTTTAAAAAATTGTAGGTGTCCTGGTCGATCGCTCCTAAATCTAACAACTGTCTAATAGTAAGGTCTATTTTCTGATGACCTATATTGATCTCATTTAAGGAAATGATAGTGTATCTATTGGTGTTGTTAAGAATATGGAGCATTTTTCCTTCGTATAGAACCTGGTCCATGACTATCATGCCCCCTCCCTTATCTGGTTCCATGACTCTAATGGTAGAATCCTGTCTTAGAGATTCCAAAAGCTGTCTCTCGGGCATAGACAAATTGGACGCATATTTTTGTCTACCTTGGTTCCGTATTCTTTGTTCAATTCTCCTTTCCAAGTTTTTCAATTGCGGGTGCAGTGGTGGATTGAAAGTACTGTTCCTGTGTGGAGTGTCATCCCTGATGTAATCTGTATGACCCATAAGATTTTCTAAGTTAAGCTTCCTGATGAAAAGTTTTAGGTCAATGATAACTTGGGTGGTATCACAGTAACTACTGGGGACATATTTTAAACCCTTGGTGAAAAGTTGGAAAAAAGTTTCCGTAATCTCCAGGTGACTGTAGTTGTAAATGGAGTAACCGCCTAATTTGCATATGATGGTGGAATTGTCAAACTCCTGGATGGCACTATTGGAAAGTACAGTAATACCTGAGGTTACCTGTATATTTTCTCCTGATGTTTCCTCATATAATACTGTATGTTCCCCCTGGGAGGGGGACTGACCGGGGTTAACCTGTGTATTGTCCCCTAATGTCTGTTGGGATAATTCCTCGTGTTCCCCTTGTAAAGGGGACTTGGGGCCAAAAAAGGCTGGGGGCCTCCTCTTTGGTTACGAATCCTTTCTGACCTCCTTGGTAATGGGTCAGCTGCCCATTCATCTACCCTAACCAGACCCTGTTCCTGTTCGTTAGATAATTGTTCAGAAAAGGAGACAGTTCTTTGATTAAAGTGGTGGGGTTGGGAGGCAGGTGGCATAGGATATTGATTGCCCTCACTGTATTCTTTTATATCCCTTTGCAACTTTCTACATTTCCTCTTTATAATAATGTCACATTTACTATCTATGTCCTGTCTTAATTTATAATATTGATTTTTACTTTCACATGCTTGAAATAAGAGATCTGTAGTGACTGCTTCGTTATGTTTAAAAATCTCCTGGTCAAGCAAAAAAATCTCCTTTTCATTGTTTTTGATAATAGCCTCAACAATGGCTAACCCACAAGTATCAAATGCATTAATTAATTCATGATAAAATTCAGTATCTTTCACCACATTATTAGGAAACTTATGAACCCTAAGCCCCTTAGGTACCATGCGTTTATTTATACATTCTTTTAAATATTGATTATCTAAATGCAGTCTACGGTACCTATAGAGGCTGGATTCTAATGCCTTCATGGAGTCCTGAAAGGTTAAAGTCCTAGCATTCG